>NC_064817.1:48058820-48092735 GCF_023721935.1 Panthera uncia
TAAAGTTATGGAGAAAGAGGAAGCTGAAAGAAAGAGAGATAAAAAAATCCAGGAGTATGAGGGGAAAATTAGAGAACTAAGTGATACACTAAAAAAAAATAATATACGCATAATTGGTATCCCAGAGGAGGAAGAGAGAGGGAAAGGTGCTGAAGGGGTACTTGAACAAATTATAGCTGAGAACTTCCCTGAACTGGGGAAGGAAAAAGGCATTGAAATCCAAGAGGCACAGAGAACTCCCTTCAGACGTAACTTGAATCGATCTTCTGCACGACATATCATAGTGAAACTGGCAAAATACAAGGATAAAGAGAAAATTCTGAAAGCAGCAAGGGATAAACGTGCCCTCACTTATAAAGGGAGACCTATAAGACTCATGACTGATCTCTCCTTTGAAACTTGGCAGGCCAGAAAGGCTTGGCACGATATCTACAGTGTGCTAAACAGAAAAAATATGCAGCCGAGAATCCTTTATCCAGCAAGTCTGTCATTTAGAATAGAAGGAGAGATAAAGGTCTTCCCAAACAAACAAAAACTGAAGGAATTTGTCACCACGAAACCAGCCCTACAAGAGATCCTAAGGGGGATCTTGTGAGACAAAGTACCAGAGACATCACTACAAGCATAAAACATACAGACATCACAATGACTCTAAACCCATATCTTTCTATAATAACACTGAATGTAAATGGATTAAATGCGCCAACCAAAAGACATAGGGTATCAGAATGGATACAAAAACAAGACCCATCTATTTGCTGTCTACAAGAGACTCATTTTAGAGCTGAGGACACCTTTAGATTGAGAGTGAGGGGATGGAGAACTATTTATCATGCTCCTGGAAGCCAAAAGAAAGCTGGAGTAGCCATACTTATATCAGACAAACTAGACTTTAAATTAAAGGCTGTAACAAGAGATGAAGAAGGGCATTATATAATAATCACAGGGTCTATCCACCAGGAAGAGCTAACTATTATAAATGTCTATGCGCCAAATACCCGAGCCCCCAGATATATAAAACAATTACTCATAAACATAAGCAACCTTATTGATAAGAATGTGGTCATTGCAGGGGACTTTAACACCCCACTTACAGAAATGGATAGATCATCTAGACACACAGTCAATAAAGAAACAAGGGCCCTGAATGATACATTGGATCAGATGGACTTGACAGATATATTTAGAACTCTGCATCCCAAAGCAACAGAATATACTTTCTTCTCGAGTGCACATGGAACATTCTCCAAGATAGATCATATACTGGGTCACAAAACAGCCCTTCATAAGTATACAAGAATTGAAATTATACCATGCATACTTTCAGACCACAATGCTATGAAGCTTGAAATCAACCACAGGAAAAAGTCTGGAAAACCTCCAAAAGCATGGAGGTTAAAGAACACCCTACTAACGAATGAGTGGGTCAACCAGGCAATTAGAGAAGAAATTAAAATATACATGGAAACAAACGAAAATGAAAATACAACAATCCAAACGCTTTGGGATGCAGCGAAGGCAGTCCTGAGAGGAAAATACATTGCAATCCAGGCCTATCTCAAGAAACAAGAAAAATCCCAAATACAAAATCTAACAGCACACCTAAAGGAAATAGAAGCAGAACAGCAAAGGCAGCCTAAACCCAGCAGAAGAAGAGAAATAATAAAGATCAGAGCAGAAATAAACAATATAGAATCTAAAAAAACTGTAGAGCAGATCAACGAAACCAAGAGTTGGTTTTTTGAAAAAATAAACAAAATTGACAAACCTCTAGCCAGGCTTCTCAAAAAGAAAAGGGAGAGGACCCAAATAGATAAAATCATGAATGAAAATGGAATGATTACAACCAATCCCTCAGAGATACAAACAATTATCAGGGAATACTATGAAAAATTATATGCCAGCAAATTGGACAACCTGGAAGAAATGGACAAATTTCTAAACACCCACACTCTTCCAAAACTCAATCAGGAGGAAATAGAAAGCTTGAACAGACCCATAACCAGCGAAGAAATTGAATCGGTTATCAAAAATCTCCCAACAAACAAGAGTCCAGGACCAGATGGCTTCCCAGGGGAGTTCTACCAGACGTTTAAAGCAGAGATAATACCTATCCTTCTCAAGCTATTCCAAGAAATAGAAAGGGAAGGAAAACTTCCAGACTCATTCTATGAAGCCAGTATTACTTTGATTCCTAAACCAGACAGAGACCCAGTAAAAAAAGAGAACTACAGGCCAATATCCCTGATGAATATGGATGCAAAAATTCTTAATAAGATACTAGCAAATCGAATTCAACAGCATATAAAAAGAATTATTCACCATGATCAAGTGGGATTCATTCCTGGGATGCAGGGCTGGTTCAACATTCGCAAATCGATCAACGTGATACATCACATTAACAAAAAAAAAGAGAAGAACCATATGATCCTGTCAATCGATGCAGAAAAGGCCTTTGACAAAATCCAGCACCCTTTCTTAATAAAAACCCTTGAGAAAGTCGGGATAGAAGGAACATACTTAAAGATCATAAAGGCCATTTATGAAAAGCCCACAGCTAACATCATCCTCAACGGGGAAAAACTGAGAGCTTTTTCCCTGAGATCAGGAACACGACAGGGATGCCCACTCTCACCGCTGTTGTTTAATATAGTGCTGGAAGTTCTAGCATCAGCAATCAGACAACAAAAGGAAATCAAAGGCATCAAAATTGGCAAAGACGAAGTCAAGCTTTCGCTTTTTGCAGATGACATGATATTATACAGGGAAAATCCGATAGACTCCACCAAAAGTCTGCTAGAACTGATACATGAATTCAGCAAAGTTGCAGGATACAAAATCAATGTGCAGAAATCAGTTGCATTCTTATACACTAACAATGAAGCAACAGAAAGACAAATGAAGAAACTGATCCCATTCACAATTGCACCAAGAAGCATAAAATACCTAGGAATAAATCTAACCAAAGATGTAAAAGATCTGTATGCTGAAAACTATAGAAAGCTTATGCAGGTAATTGAAGAAGATATAAAGAAATGGAAAGACATTCCGTGCTCATGGATTGGAAGAATAAATATTGTTAAAATGTCAATACTACCCAAAGCTATCTACACATTCAATGCAATCCCAATCAAAATTGCACCAGCATTCTTCTCGAAACTAGAACAAGCAATCCTAAAATTCATATGGAACCACAAAAGGCCCCGAATAGCCAAAGTAATTTTGAAGAAGAAGACCAAAGCAGGAGGCATCACAATCCCAGACTTTAGCCTCTACTACAAAGCTGTCATCATCAAGTCAGCATGGTATTGGCACAAAAACAGACACATAGACCAATGGAATAGAATAGAAACCCCAGAACTAGACCCACAAACGTATGGCCAACTCATCTTTGACAAAGCAGGAAAGAACATCCAGTGGAAAAAGACAGTCTCTTTAACAAATGGTGCTGGGAGAACTGGACAGCAACATGCAGAAGGTTGAAACTAGACCACTTTCTCACACCATTCACAAAAATAAACTCAAAATGGATAAAGGACCTGAATGTGAGACAGGAAACCATCAAAACCTTAGAGGAGAAAGCAGGAAAAGACCTCTCTGACCTCAGCCGTAGCAATCTCTTACTCGGCACATCCCCAAAGGCAAGGGAATTAAAAGCAAAAGTGAATTACTGGGACCTTATGAAGATAAAAAGCTTCTGCACAGCAAAGGAAACAACCAACAAAACTAAAAGGCAACCAACGGAATGGGAAAAGATATTTGCAAATGACACATCGGACAAAGGGCTAGTATCCAAAATCTATAAAGAGCTCATCAAACTCCACACCCGAAAAACAAATAACCCAGTGAAGAAATGGGCAGAAAACATGAATAGACCCTTCTCTAAAGAAGACATCCGGATGGCCAACAGGCACATGAAAAGATGTTCAACGTCGCTCCTTATCAGGGAAATACAAATCAAAACCACACTCAGATATCACCTCACGCCAGTCAGAGTGGCCAAAATGAAGAAATCAGGAGACTATAGATGCTGGAGCGGATGTGGAGAAACAGGAACCCTCTTGCACTGTTGGTGGGAATGCAAATTGGTGCAGCCGCTCTGGAAAGCAGTGTGGAGGTTCCTCAGAAAATTAAAAATAGACCTACCCTATGACCCAGCAATAGCACTGCTAGGAATTTATCCAAGGGATACAGGAGTACTGATGCATAGGGGCACCTGTACCCCAATGTTTATAGCGGCACTCTCAACAATAGCCAAATTATGGAAAGAGCCTAAATGTCCATCAACTGATGAATGGATAAAGAAATTGTGGTTTATATACACAATGGAATACTACGTGGCAATGAGAAAAAATGAAATATGGCCTTTTGTAGCAACATGGATGGAACTGGAGAGTGTGATGCTAAGTGAAATAAGCCATACAGAGAAAGACAGATACCATATGGTTTCACTCTTATGTGGATCCTGAGAAACATAACAGAAACCCATGGGGGAGGGGAAGGAAAGAAGAAAAAAAAAAAAAAGAGGTTAGAGTGGGAGAGAGCCAAAGCATAAGAGACTGTTAAAAACTGAGAACAAACTGAGGGTTGATGGGGGGTGGGAGGGAGGGCAGGGTGGGTGATGGGTATTGAGGAGGGCACCTTTTGGGATGAGCACTGGGTGTTGTATGGAAACCAATTTGACAGTAAATTTCATATATTAAAAAATAAAAAAAAAAGGTGAGCGTGGGCATCCTTGTTTTTCTTCAGTGAGTATGTGGTAAGCTGTGGGTTTTCAAATATGGCTTTTATTATGTTGAAGTATGTTCCCTCTAAACCTACTTTTCTGAAGGCTTTTATCATAAATGGATGTTGTGCTTTGTCAAATGTTTTCTCTGCATCTACTGGAACAATCATAGTTTTTGTCCTTTGTCTTATTGATGTGATGCATCACCCTGGTTGATTGGAGGATATAGAACCATCCTTGCATCCTAGGAATAAATTCCACTTGATTGTGGTAAATGATTTTTTAATATTTTTCTAGATTTGGTTTGGTGATATTTTGTTGAGTATTTTTGCATGTATGTTCATCAGGGATATTGGCCTGTAGTTTGTGTTCTCTCTCTCTCTCTCTCTCTCCCCCTCCCTTTTGTCATCTTTATCTTGCTTTGGTGTAAGGGTGATACCGGCCTCATAGAATGAATTTAGAAGTTTTCCTTATTCTTCTATTTCTTGGAATGCTTTAAGAAGAATATGTATTAACTCTCCTTTAAATATTTGGTAGAATTCTCCTGTGAAGCCTGAACTTTTTGTTCGGGAGTTTTTTGATGCAATCTCCTTCCCAGTAATTAGTATGCTCAAATGTTCTATTTTTTCCTGTTTCAGATTTGGTATGATACATGTTCCTAGGAACTTATCCATTTCTTCTACATTGTCTAATCTGCTGGCATGCCATTTTTCATAACATTTTCTTACAATCATTTGTATTTCTGTGGTGTTTTTTTGTTATTTTTCCTCTTTTATTTATGATTATGTTTGATTCCTCTCTCTCTCTCTCTCTCTCTCTCTCTCTCTCGATGAGTCTAGCTAAAGGTTTATCAATTTTGTTGATATTTTCAGAACAAGTTTCTGGTTTCCTATTTAGTTAATAGGAAATCTGGTTACCTATTTAGTTAATTTTTTCGTTTCTATATCATTTATTTCTGCTCCCATCTTTATTATTTCCTTACTAATGCTGTTTTGGGGTTTGTTTATTGTTCCTTGTCTAACGATAAAGGAAATTTTCAACTTTTAATGCTTGTGGGCCCTGCTCCTAGGTTCCCATGGAAGCTCTACTTGTATCAAGGTAAGAAGAACTTCACAAAACTTCAAAGCATAGGTTCTGTTTCTGCCCAGAGCACACCTTATACATCTGCTTTGTAGTAAGTAACCAAAAAGAAACATTTAAAACTAAATATAAGAGTAAAATCTCCCTAAGTTCCATTCCCATAGTTCTAAAGCCTGCAACCTTGCACATACTAAAACCATAAGATAAAGTTTACAATTTTCTGAAATATCCTCCATCATGATGATATGTAACTCTTGATGTAACAAAAACATATATAACCCTGTATGAAACATTACTTTTCTCTGGAACACTCTCTTCCTTGTGAAGATTGTGTATCCAGTGCAGCTGTATTCACTTGGTCTTGGATAAAACTCTCTTCCTTTTTTTCTCCCTCTTTTTTTTTTTTTTTTAGAAATTCCAAAGGCTTTTTTTTCTTCCAAGTTTTTATATAAATTCCAGTTAGTTAACATACAGTGTAATATTAGCTTCACATATAGGATTTAGTAATTCATCATTTACATACAACACCTAATTATCATCACAATTACCCTCCTTAAATACCCATCACCTGTTTAGCCCTCCCTTCCCCCCACGCTACCCCCATCCCCTCCAGCACTCTCATTTTTTCTCTATAGCTAAGAGTCCATTGTATGGTCTGCCTCTCTCTCTTTTCTCATGTTCATCTGACTTGTTTCTTAACTTCCACATATGACTGAAATCATTTAGTGTTTGTCTTTCTCTGACAGACCTTGTCATATAGCATGATACTTTCTAACTCCATCCACCTTATTGCAAATAGCAAGATTTCATTCTTCTTTTAATTTATATTTTAGTTAATATATAGTGCAATATTAGTTTCAGAAGTAGAATTCAGTGATTCATCACTTATATAGAACACCAAGTGCTCATCACAGCAAGTGTCCTTCTTAATATCCATCACCCATCTAGCCAATCTCCCACTCGCCTCCCTCCATCAACCCTCAGTTTGTTCTCTATTGTTGAGTCTCTTATGGTTTCTTTCACTTTCTTCTCTTCCCCCCCTTCCCATATGTCCATCTGTTTTGTCTCTTAAATTGCACATATGGGTGAAAACATATAATTGTCTTTCTCTGATTGACTTACTGTGCTCAACATAATACATTCTACCTCCATCCACATTATTGCAAATGGCAAGATTTCATTATTTTTGATGGCTGAGTAATATTCCATTGTGTACATATACTGCACCTTCTTTATCCATTCATCACTCAGTAGACATTTGGGCTCTCTCCAGACTTAGGCTACTATAGCTAATGCTGCTATAAACATTGGGGTGCATGTACCGCTTTGAATCAGTATTTTTGTATCATTTGAGTAAATACCTAACAGTGAAATTCCTAGATCATAGGGTATTTCTATTTTTAGTTTTTTGAGCAACCTCCATAGTGTTCTCCAGAGTGGCTGCACAGTTTGCATTCCCACAAGCAGTGAAAGAGAATTCCCTTTTCTCTGAATCCTTCTCAACACTCTTTGTTTCTTCTGTTGTTAATTTTAGCTATTCAGAAAGGTGTGAGATGGTATCTCATTGTGGTTTTGATTTGTATTTCCCTGATGATGAGTGATGTTGAGCATCTTTTCATATGTCTGTTAGACATCTGGATGTCTTCTTTGGAAAAGTTTTTATTCATGTCTTCTGCCTACTTCTTAACTAAGTTGCTTGGTTTTTGGGTGTGGAGTTTGATAAGTTCTTTATAGGTTTTGGATACTAACCCTTTAACATATATGTCGTTTGCAAATATATTTTCCCATTCCATAGGCTGCCCTTTAGTTTTGTTGATTGCTTCCTACACTTTGCAGAAGCTTATTATCTTGATGAAGTTCCAATAATTCATGTTTGCTTTCATTTTGCTTACCTTCAGCGACGTGTCTAGTAATAAGTTGCTATAGCTGAGGTCAAAGAGTTTGGCGTCTATGCTCTCCTCTAGGATTTTGATGAGTTCCTGTCTCACGTTTAGGTCCTTCATGCATTTTGAATTTATTTTTGTTTACGGTGTAAGAAAGCCATTGTTTCTTGTTGATATTCTGCTTAGAAAATCGTTTCTGTTGGGGCGCCTGGGTGGCTCAGTCGGTTGAGCGTCCGACTTTGCCTCAGGTCATGATCTCGCGGTCTGTGAGTTCAAGCCCTGCGTTGGGCTCTGTGTTGACAGCTCAGAGCCTGGAGCCTCATTTGGAGTCTGGGTCTCCCTCTCTCTCTGCCCCTCCCCTGCTCATGCTCTGTCTCTCTCTCTGTCAAAAATAAACATTAAAACAAATTAAAAAAATCATTTCTGTTTATTTTCCATTGCTATAAGTGGGGTATGAAAGTTCCCCACTACTGTGGTATTGTTATCAATGGGTTTTCTTCTACCAGTCCATAAATCGATTTCCTGGGTGTTCCAAGTAATCTGACCTCAAAAACCGCTGTCTTTGAGGGACCAGAAAAGCTTAGGGTCGCCATATGTCTCCATCATCTTTACTCCTCTCATGGTTTCATTCTTTTTTTTTTTAAGTGAAATTTATTGTCAAATTGGTTTCCATGCAACCCCCAGTGCTCATCCAAAAATGTGCCCTCCTAAATACCCATCTCCCACCCTCCCCCCTTTCCAACCACCATCTACCTTCAGTTTGTTCTCAGTTTTTAAGAGTCTCTTATATTTTGGCTCTCTCCCCCTCTAACCTCTTTTTTTTTTTCTTCCCATCCCCCATGGACTTCTGTTAAGTTTCTCAGGATCCACATAAGAGTGAAAATATATGGTACCTGTCTTTCTCTGTATGACTTATTTCACTTAGCAGAACACTCTCCAATTCCATCCAAGTTGCTACAAAAGGCCATATTTCATTCTTTCTCATTACCACGTAGTATTCCATTGTGAATATAAACCACAATTTCTTTATCCATTCATCAGTTGATGGACAATTAGGCTGTATCCATAATTTGGCTATTGTTGAGAGTGCTGCTATAAACATTGGGGTAAAAGTGCACCTATGCATCAGTACTCCTGTATCCCTTGGGTAAATTCCTAGAAGTGCTATTGCTGGGGCATAGGTAGGTCTATTTTTTATTTTTTGAGGAACCTCCACACTGTTTTCCAGAGTGGATGCACCAGTTTCCATTCCCACCAACAGTGCAAGAGGGTTCCCATTTCGCCACATCCTCTCCAGCATCTATAGTCTCCTGATTTGTTCATTTTAGCCACTCTCACTGGTGTGAGGTGATATCAGAGTGTGGTTTTGATTTGTATTTCCCTGATGAGGAGCGACGTTGAGCATCTTTTCATGTGCCTGTTGGTCATCCGGATGTCTTCTTTAGAGAAGTGTCTATTCATGTTTTCTGCCCATTTCTTCACTGGGTTATTTGTTTTTCGGGTGTGGAGTTTGGTGAGCTCTTTATAGATTTTGGATACTAGCCCTTTGTCTGATATATCATTTGCAAATATCTTTTCCCATTCTGTTGGTTGCCTTTTAGTTTTGTTGATTGTTTCCTTTGCTGTGCAGAAGCTTTTTATCTTCATGAGGTCCCGATAGTTCATTTTTGCTTTTAATGCCCTTGCTTTTGGGGATGTGTCAAGTAAGAAATTGCTGTGGCTGAGGTCAGAGAGGTTTTTTTCCTGCTTTCTCCTCTAGGGTTTTGATGGTTTCCTGTCTCACATTCAGGTCCTTTATCCATTTTGAGTTTGATTTTGTGAATGGTGTCAGCAAGTGGTCTAGTTTCATCCTTCTGCATGTTGCTGTCAAGTTCTCCCAGCACCATTTGTTAAAGAGACTGTCTTTTTCCACTGGATGTTCTTTCCTGCTTTGTCAAAGATGAGTTGGCCATACGTTTGTGGGTCTAGTTCTGGGGTTTCTATTCTATTCCATTGGTCTATGTGTCTGTTTTTGTGCTAATACCATGCTGTCTTGATGAGTACAGCTATGTAGTAGAGGCTAAAGTCTGGGATTGTGATGCCTCCTGATTTGGTCTTCTTCAAAATTACTTTGGCTATGCGGGGCCTTTTGTGGATCCATACAAATTTTAGGATTGCTTGTTCTAGTTTCGAGGAGAATGCTGGTGCGATTTTGATTGGGATTGCATTGAATGTGTAGATAGCTTTCAGTAGTATTGACATTTTGACAATATTTATTCTTCCAACCCATGAGCATGGATTGTTTTTCCATTTCTTTATATCTTCTTTAATTTCCTTCCTAAGCTTTCTATAGTTTTCAGCATACAGATCTTGGACATCATTGGTTAGATTTATTCCTAGGTATTTTATGCTTCTTGGTGCAATTGTGAATGGGATCAGTTTCTTCATTTGTCTTTCTGTTGCTTCATTATTAGTGTGTAAGAATGCAACTGATTTCTGTACATTGATTTAGGATCCTGCAACATTGCTGAATTCATGTATCAGTTCTAGCAGACTTTTGGTGGAGTCTATCAGATTTTCCATGTATAATATCATTTCATCTGGAAAAAGTGAAAGCTTAACTTCATCTTTGCCAATTTTGATGCCTTCGATTTCCTTGTGTTGTCTGATTGCTGATGCTAGAACTTCCAACACTATGTGAAACAACAGCGGTGAGAGTGGGCATCCCTGTCGTGTTCCTGATCTCAGGGAAAAAGCTCTCAGTTTTTCCCCATTGAGGATGATGTTAGCTGTGGGCTTTTCATAAATGGCTTTTATGATGTTTAAGTATATTCCTTCAATCCTGACTTTCTTGAGGGTTTTTATTAAGAAAGGATGCTGAATTTGTCAAATGCTTTTTCTGCATTGATTGACAGGATCATATGGTTCTTATCTTTTCTTTTATTAATGTGATGTATCACGTTGATTGATTTGTGAATGTTGAACCAGCCCTGCATCCCAGGAATGAATCCCGCTTGATCATGTTGAATAATTCTTTTTATATGCTGTTGAATTCGACTTGCTAGTATCTTATTGAGAATTTTTGCATCCATATTCATCAGGGATATTGGCCTGTAGTTCTCTTTTTTTACTGGGTCTCTGTCTGGTTTAGGAATCAAAGTAATACTGGCTTCATAGAATGAGTCTGGAAGTTTTCCTTCCCTTTCTATTTCTTGGAATAGCTTGAGAAGGATAGGTATTATCTCTGCTTTAAACGTCTGGTAGAACTCTCCTGGGAAGCCATCTGGTCCTGGACTCTTATTTGTTGGGAGATTTTTGATAACTGATTCAATTTCTTCGCTGGTTATGGGTCTGTTCAAGCTTTCTATTTCCTCCTGATTGAGTTTTGGAAGCCTGTGGGTGTTTAGGAATTTGTCCATTTCTTCCAGGTTGTCCAGTTTGTTGGCATATAGTTTTTCATAGTATTCCCTGATAATTGCTTGTATTTATGAGGGAATGGTTGTAATAATTCCATTTTCATTCATGATTTTATCTATTTGGGTCATCTCCCTTTTCTTTTGAGAAGCCTGGCTAGATGTTTATCAATTTTGTTTTTTCAAAAAACCAACTCTTGGTTTCATTGATCTGCTTTACAGTTTTTTAGATTCTATGTTGTTTATTTCTGCTCTGATCTTTATTATTTCTCTTCTTCTACTGGGTTTGGCGTGTCTTTGCTCTTCTGCTTCTATTTCCATTAGGTGTGCTGTTAGATTTTGTATTTGGGATTTTTCTTGTTTCTTGAGATAGGCCTGGATTGCAATGTATTTTCCTCTCAGGACTGCCTTCGCTGCATCCTAAGGCATTTGGATTGTTCTTTTCATTTTCGTTTGTTTCCGTATATTTCTTAATTTCTTCTCTAATTGCCTGGTTGACCCATTCATTCTTTAGTAGAGATTTCTTTAATCTCCATGCTTTTGGAGGTTTTCCAGACTTTTTCCTATGGTTGATTTCAAGCTTCATAGCATTGTGGTCTGAAAGTATGCATGGTATGATCTCAATTCTTGTATACTTATGAAGGGCTGTTTTGTGACCCAGTATGTGATCTATCTTGGAGAATGTTCCATGTGCACTCGAGAAGAAAGTATATTCTGTTGCTTTGTGATGCAGACTTCTAAATATATCTGTCAAGTCCATCTGATCCAATGTATCATTCAGGGCCCTTGTTTCTTTATTGACCATGTGTCTAGATGATCTACCCATTTCTTTAAGTGGGGTGTTAAAGTCCCCTGCAATTACCACATTCTTATTAATAACATTGCTTATGTTTGTGATTGTTTTACATATTTGGGGGCTTCCATATTTGGCACATAGACATTTATAATTGTTAGCTCTTCCTGATGGAGAGACCCTGTAATTATTATATAATGCCCTTCTTTATCTCTTGTTACAGCCTTTAATTTAAAGTCTAGTTTGTCTGATATAAGTATGGCTACTCCAGCTTTCTTTTGACTTCCAGTAGCATGATAGTTCTCCATCCCCTCACTTTCAATTTGAAGGTGTCCTCAGGTCTAAAATGAGTCTCTTGTAGACAGCAAATAGATGGGTCTTGTTTTTTTTTTTTTATCCATTTGATACCCTATGTGTTTTGATTGGAACATTTAGTCCATTTACATTCAGTGTTATTGTAGAAAGATATGGGTTTAGAGTCATTGTGATGTCTGTAGGTTTCACACTTGTAGTGATGTCTCTGGTACTTTGTCTCACAGGATTCCCCTTGGGATCTCTTGTAGGGCTAATTTAGTGGTGAAGAATTCCTTCAGTTTTTGTTTCTTTGGGAAGACCTTTATCTCTCCTTCTATTCTAAATGACAGACTTGCTGGGTAAAGGATTCTTGGCTGCATATTTTTTTCTGTTCATCACATTGAAGATTTCCTGCCAGATTTTTTGGCCTGCCAAGTTTCAGTAGACAGATCCATCAGTAGCCTTATCGGTCTCCCTTTATATGTAGAGAATGTTTATCCCTAGGTGCTTTCAAATTTTCTCTTTATCCTTGTCTTTTGCCAGTTTCACTATGGTATGTTGTGCAGAAGATTGACTCATGTTACGTCTGAAGGGAGTTCTCTGTGTCTTTTGGATTTCAGTGCCTTTTTCCTTCCCCAGATCAGGGAAGTTCTCAGCTATGATTTCTTCAAGTGTACCTTCAGCACCTTTCCCTCTCTCTTCCTCCTCTGGAATCCCAATTATGCGTACATTATTGCGTTTACTTATATCACTTAGTTCTCTAATTCTCCTGTCATACTCCTGGATTTTTTTATCTGTCTTTTTCTCAGCTTCCTCTTTTTCCATAATTTTATCTTCAAATTCACCTATTCTCTCCTCTGCCTCTTCAATCCGAGCTGTGGTCGCCTCCATTTTATTTTGCAGCTCATTTATAGCATTTTTAGGTCCTCCTGACTGTTTCTGAGTTCCTTGATCTCTGTAGTAATAGATTCTCTGCTGTTCTCTATACTTTTTTCAAGCCCAGTGATTAATTTTATGACTATTATTTTAAATTCCTTTTCTGTTACATTGCTTAAATCGTTTTTGATCACTTCGTTAGCTGTTGCTACTTCTTGGAGTTTCTTTTGAGGAGAATTCTTCCATTTCGTCATTTTGGATAGTACCTGGAGTGGCGTGGAACTGTAGGGCTCTTCCCTTGTGCCGTCTGGAGTATCTTGCATTGGTGGGTGGGGCCGCAGTCAGACCTGATGTCTACCCCCAGCCTACTGCTGGGGCCACAGTCAGACTGGTGTGTACCTTATCTTCTCCTCTCCCAGGGGCAGGACTCACTGTGGAGTGGTGTGGCCCCTGTCTGGGCTACTTGCACACTGCCAGGCTTGTGGTGCTGCTTCAGTGGGATCTGGCTATTAGCTGGGGTGGATCCACAAGGTGCACAGGGGTGGGAGGGGCAGACTCAGCTTGCTTTGCCTTCGGTAGTCTGCTTCCGGAGGGGCCCTATGGCACTGGAAGTGAGGCAAACCTGTGAGGCATGGATACACAGAAGCACATTGTTGGGTGTTTGCGTGGTGCAAGAAAGTTCCATGACGGGTTCTGGTTCCCTTTGGGAATTTGGCTGGGGGATGGGTGAGGGAGATGGCGCTGGTGAGTGCCTTTGTTCCCTGCCAAGCTGAGCTCTGTCCTCCGGGGCTCAACAACTCTCCCTCCCGTTGTCCTCTAGCCCTCCCGCTCTCAGAGCAGAGCTGTTGACTTATAACATTCCAGATGTTAAGTCCTGCTGGCTGTCAGAACTCACGAAGTCGGGCCCCTCAGCTTTTGCAAGACAGACTCGGGAGCTCTGCCTTGCGGGGTGGGCTGGCTGCCCCTTCACCACCCTGGCTCCCTCCACCAGTCTGTGTAGTGTGCACTGCCTCTCCGCCCTTCCTACCCTAGTCTGTGGGCCTTGCGTCTATGCCTGGCTCCGGAGAGTCCATTCTGCTAGTCTTCTGGTGGTTTTCTGGGTTATTTAGGCAGATGTGGGTGGAATCTAAGTGGTCAGCAGAATGTGGTGAGCCCAGCGTCCTCCTACACTGCCATCTTCCTTCAGTCTAGTCAGTTTCATTCTTCTATACGGCTGTGTAATACTCCATTGTGTGTGCGTGTGTGTGTGTGTGTGTGTGTGTCCATGTGTGTATCATTTCTTATTTATCCATTCATCAGTTGATGGACATTTGAACTGTTTCTATTATTTGGCTATTGTTGCTAATGCAGCTATAAACTTTGGGTTGCATGTATCCCTTTGAATTAGTAATATTTTATCCTTTGCATAAATACCTTGTAGTACAATTTCTGGATGAGGTAATTTATTTTTAACATTTTGAGGAATCTCCATACTGTTTCCCAGGGAAACTGCACCATCTGCATTCCTACCAAGAGTGTAAGAGGGTTCTTTCTCTGCATCCTTGCTAACATCTTTTATTTCCTGTGTTTATTATAGTCATTCTGATATGTGTGAGGTGATATCTCATTGTACCTTTGATTTGGATTTCCCTAATAATAAGTGATGTTGAACATTTTTCCATGTGTCTGTTCACCATATGTATGACTTCTTTGGAAAAATATGCCTATTCATGTCTTCTGCTCATTTTTAACTGGATAATTTGTTTTTCAGGTGTTGAGTTTAATAAATCTTTTATATTTTGGATACTAACCCTTTATCAGATATGTCATTTGCAAATATCTTCTCCCATTCCTTTTAGTTTTGTTTAGGTTGCCTTTTAGTTTTGTTATTTCCTTTCCTGTGCAGAAGATGTTAATCTTGATTATATAACAACAGTTTCCCTTGCTATTGTTTCCCTTGCCGCAGGAGACATATCTAGTATGAAGCTGTTATGGCTCATGTCAAAGAGGTTACTTATTGCCTATGTTCTCCTCTAGGATTTTTTCTTTGACATTTCTAACAGTCTCAATTTATTAGCCCCCAACATTTGATTGCCAATATCTAAGTACCTCTGTCTACTCACTTTAGCTTTTATGAAGCTTTTGTTTAAGCAAGCAACCAATAATATTTGTTATACTCCTCCTGTGCTTTTATGCATGGTTTGTTATATATATAAATATATATGTATAAATATGTATATATGTATATATATTTATATTTATATATATATTTATTTATATATTTGTGTGTATATATATATATTTATTTATTTATATATTTATATTTCAGGGGTGGAATTTAGTGATTCATCACTTGTATATAACACCCAGTGCTCATCCCAATGAGTGCCCTCCTTAATGCCCATCACCAATTTAGGCCAACTCTACCCCCCATGCAACACCCTTCCAGGAACCCTCAAGTTGTTCTCTGTATTTAGGAGTCTCTTAATGGTTTGGCTCCCTCTCTGTATTTATCTTATTTGTCCTTTCCTTTCCCTATGCTCACCTGTTGTGTTTCTTAAATTCCTCATATGAGTGAAATCATACGATATTTGTCTTTATCTAACTGACTTATTTTGCTTAGCATAATACATTCTAGTTCCATCCATGTCATTGCAAATGGAAAGATTTCATCATTTTTGATTGCTGAGTAATATTCCTCTCTCTCTCTCTCTCTCTCTCTCTGTGTGTGTGTGTGTGTGTGTGTATACCACATCTTTCCCATTCCAGTTGATGGACACTTGGACTCTTTACATAATTTGGTTATTGTTGATAGTTATATTTGATAGTTATATTTGCTATAAACATTTATATATATAAATATTTGTTATATTTGCTATAAACATTGGGGTGCATGTACCCCTTTGAATCATCATTTTTGTATCCTTTGGATAAATACCTAGTAAGGCAATTGCTGAATTATACGGTAGCTCTATTTTTAATTTTTTTTGGAACCCCCACGCTGTTTCCCAGAAGTGGCTGCACCAGTTTGCATTCCCACAAACAGTGCAAAATGTTTCCAGTTTTTTTGCATCCTCTCCAACATCAGTTGTTTCCTGAGTTGTTAATTTTAGCCATTCTGACAGGTGTGAGGTGGTATCTCACTGTGGTTTTGATTTGTATTTCCCTGATGATGAGGATATCATGTGTCTGTTAGGCATCTGGATGTCTTCTTTGGAAAAGTGTCTGTTCATACATTTTGCCCATTTTGTCACTAGATTATTTGTTTTTGGGGTGTTGAATTTGATAAGTTCTTTATAGATTTTGGATACTAAAATATATATTAGTATCAAAATGTCATCTATGTCATTTGCAAATATCTTCTCCCATTCTTTCAGTTGCCTTTTAGTTTTGTTGATTGTTTCCTTTGCTGTGCAGAAGATTTTTATATTGATGAGTTCTCAATACTTTCTTTTTGCTTTTGTTTGTCTTTCCTCCAGAGGCATATCTAGTAAGAAGTTGCTGCAGCCACAGTGAAAGAGGTTGCTGCTTGTGTTGTCCTCTAGGATTTTGGTGTTTTCCTGTCTCACATTTAGGTATTTCATCCATTTTGAATTTATATTTGTGTATGGTGTAAGAAGGTGGCCCAGTTTCATTCTTTTTTCAAACTGCTGTCCAGTTGTCCAAACACCATTTGCTGAAGAAACTGTCTTTTCTCCATTGGATATTTCCCCTGCTTTGTTGAAGATTAATTGACCATATAGCTGTGGGTCCATTTCTGGGTTTTCTATTCTCCATTGATCTATGTGTCTGTTTTTTTTTTTTTTTTTTTTTTTTGCCAGTACAATACTGTTTTGATGACTACAGCTTTGTAACGTACCTTGAAGTTCAAAATTGTGATGCCTATGGCTTTGCTTTTGTTTTTTCAGAATTGCATTGCTGGTCAGTGTCTTTTGTGGTTCCATGCAAAATTTTGGATCGTTTGTTCTAGCTCTGTGAAGAATGCTGTTGGCATTTTGGTAGGGATTCCATAAAAATTGTAGTTTGCTTTGTGTACTATAGACATTTTTACAATATTTGTTCATTCATGAGCATAGAATGGTTTTCCATTTCTTTGTCTCACCACCACTTTCTTCCATCAGTGTTTTACAGTTTTTGGAGTAAATATCTCTTACCTCTTTGGTTAGGTTTATTCCTAGGTATCTTAAGGTTTTGGTGAAATTGTAAATGGGGTTGATTCCTTGATTTCTCTTTCTACTGGTTTGTTATTTGTGTATAGAAATGCAACAGATTTATGTACATTGATTTTGTATCCTATGACTTAGGTAAATTCATATATCAGTTCTCACAAAATTTTTGTGGAGTCCTTTGGATTTTCTACTTAGAGTATCGTGTTGTCTGAAAACAGTGAAAATTTGGTTTCTGTCTTGCCATTTGGATGCCTTTCATTGGCTTTTGTTATCTGATTGCAGAGACTAGAATGTCCAGTACTATAAATAAAGTGGTCAGAGTGGACGTTGCAGTCTTGTTCCCAATTGTAGAGGAAAAGTTCTCAGTTTTTCCACAATGAGGATCATATTAGCTGTGGGTCTTTTGCATATGGCCTTTATGATGTTGAGGTATCTTCCCTCTATCCCTACTTAGTTGAGGGTTTTTATCAAGGATGGATGTTGTACTTTGTCAAATGTTTTATCTGCATCTTTTGAGAGGGTCATGTGGTTCTTATCTCATCTTTTATTCATATTGATTGGTTTTCAAATATTGAACCACACTTGCAAGCCAGGAATAAATCCCAGTTGATTATGGTGAATGATTCTTTAAATGTACTGTTGGATTCAATTTGTTAATATCTCGTTGAAAATTTTTACATCCATGTTCATCAGGGATATTGGCCTGTAGTTCTCTTTAATAGTGGGGTTTTGCTTTGGGAATCAAGGTAATGCTGGCCTTGCAGAATGAGTTTGTAAGTTTTCCTTCCATTTCTACTCTTTTGAACAGTTTCAGAATAGGTACTAACTCTTCTTTACAACTTTGGTAGTGGAGGGGGAATCAACATGGTGGGGTAGAATTCTCCTGTGAAGCCATCTGGCCCTGTACTTTTGCTTTTTGGAAAATTTTTTATTACTGATTCCTTTTCTTTGTTGGTTATCTGGTCAAGTTTTCTATTTCTTCCTGTGTCAGTTTTGGCAGTTTACGTTCCTAGGAATTTATCTATTTCTTACAGGTTGCCCATTTGTTAGTATATAATTTTTCATAAAATTATAATTGTCTATATTTCTGTGGTGTTGGTTGTGATCTCTTCTCTTATTTGTAATTTTATCTATTTGGCTCCTTTCTCTTTTCTTTTTGATAAGTCTGGTGATGGGTTTATCAATTTTATTATTTTTTTCAAAGAACCAGCACCTGGTTTCATTGATTTGTTCTGGTTTTTTGTTTGTTTGTTTTTTTGTTTGTTTGTATGTCATTTTTTTTATGCCTTAATCTGTATTATTTCCTTTCTGCTTGCTTTAGGCTTTATTTGTTGTTATTTTTCTAGATGCTTTAGGTATAAGGTTAGGTTGTGTATTTGAAATTTTTCTTGCTTCTTGAAGTAGGCCTGCATTGCTATACACTCCCCTCTGATGACCACTTTTCCTGCATCCCAAGGTTTTGGGCCATAGTGTTTTCATTTTCATTTGTTTCCATGTATTTTTGTATTTCTTCTTAAATTTCCTGACTGACCCATTCATTCTTTAGTATGGTGTTCTTTAACCTTCATGTATTTGTGGTCTCTCCATTTTTTTTCTTTTGGTTGAGTTCAAGTTTCATATATTTTTGGTCAGAAAACATGTATGATATAATCTCAATCTTTTTGTATTTCTTAAGGCCTGATTTGTTACCTAGTATGTGATCTATTTAGACAATGTCCTCTGTGTACTTGATAAATATGTGTATTCTGCTGCTTTAGGATGGAATGTTCTAAATATATCTGTTAAATTAATCTGGTCCTGCGTGTCATTCAAAGCCACTCTTTTCTTATTGATTTTCTGGTTGAATGAAGAGTTTCAGAATATTTAAGTGGGATATTAAAGTACCCTACTATTATTGCATCGGTATCAATTAGTTCCTTTATGTTCACTATTAAGTTCATTATGTATTTGAGTGCTCCATGTTGGGTGCATGTGGATTTGCAATTCTTATATCTTCTTGGTAGGTTGTCCCCATTAGGATTATATATTATCTTTCTTTGTCTCTTTTATAGATTTTTTTTGAAATCTATTTTGTCCAATATAGGTATTGCTACTCTGGGTTTTTTTTTTTTTTTAAATCCATTTGCCTGATAAATGTTTCTTCATACCCTCACTTTCAATCTGCAGATCTTCAGGTCTGAAATGAGTCTCTTGTAGGCAGCATATAGATGCATCTTTTTTTTATCACTTCTGTGACCCCATCTTTAGATTGGAGCATTTAGTCCTTTTACAGTCAAAGTAATTATTCATAGATATGTATTTATTGCCATTTTGCTACTTGTTTTATGGTTGTTTTTGTAGCTTCTCTCTCATCCTTTCTTCTCTTTCTCTCTTTCATAATTTTCTAGTTTTCTTTAGTGATATACTTGGATTCCTTACTCTATTATTTGCATATCTATTACCAATTTTTGATTTGTAGTTGCCATTTAGCTCATATATAACATCTGCATATAGAAATCTATTTAAGCAGAGGGTTGCTTAATTTTGGACTCATTATTTACTACTCTCCCCTTACCATTTCAGATATTTTGTATTATATTTTATTACCTTTTATTTTGTGCTTCTCTTAGTTAATTTCTACAGATATATATACTTTTTTTTTCCTTTGTGCTTCCTGTTTTTCATACTCTTAGTTTTGGTTTGTGGTTTCCACTCACAAAATCCTCCTTAATATTTCTTGTAGGGCTGGTTTAATGAGCATGAGTTCTTTTAACTTTTGTTTGTCTGGGAAACTTTATCCCTCCTTCGGTTCTGAATGATAGCCTTGCTGGATAAAATATTCTTGACTGATAATTGTTTTCTTTCAGCATTTTCAATATTTTGACCATGTCCATCTGGTCTGGAGGATTTCTGAAAAACTCCTCTGACAGCCTTATGAGTTTTCCTTTGCATGTAGCTGTCTTCTTTTATCTTGCAGCATTTAAAATCCTTTCTTTATAACTACTTTTTACCGTTTTAATTACTATGTGTCTTGGTGTGGATCTCCTTAGGTTGAATTTGTTGGAAGAATCTCAGTGCCTCCTGAATCTGGATCTCTCTTTCCTTCCCCAGATTAAGGAATTTTTCAGCTATTATTTCTTCAAATATATTTTCTTCCCCCTTTCACTCTCTTCTTCAGAGAGCTCTATAATACAAATATCAGTTCATTTTATGGAGTCACTGAGTTCTCTGTTTTCATTATTCATGTTTGTCTCTCACCTGTTCAGGGCAAGCAATGTAGTTCAAAAAAAGCAAATCAGTATATTGAAAGTATGATATACCATGATTAAGAGGGGTTGATTGGGGCGCCTGGGTGGCGCAGTTGGTTAAGCGTCCGACTTCAGCCAGGTCACGATCTCGCGGTCCGTGAGTTCGAGCCCCGCGTCAGGCTCTGGGCTGATGGCTCGGAGCCTGGAGCCTGTTTCCGATTCTGTGTCTCCCTCTCTCTCTGCCCCTCCCCCGTTCATGCTCTGTCTCTCTCTGTCCCAAAAATAAATTAAAAACTTTAAAAAAAAAAAAAAAAAAAGAGGGGTTGATCCCAATCCAATACACTACATTAAAGGAATAAATGAAAAATCATATGTTCATTTAGGTATATATATAATAATCATTTAGAAAAACACATATATGATAAAAGCTACCAGAAAATTAGGGATAGAAAGAAATGTCCCCAATATCATAAGGTCAACCATGAAAACCTAAAGCTAATATCATTCTCAATGTTGAATTACTGAATACTTGTGCCTAAGATCAAGTACAGAACAAAAGATGTCTGTTTTTACCATTTCACCTGTGCAATAATAAAAGAAAAGAGAAGGCAAGTAGATTGAAAATGAGGAAATATGGGGTGCATAGGTGGCTCAGTTGGTTAAGCGTCTGACTTCGGCTTAGGTCATGATCTCATGGTTTGTGAGTTTGAGCCCTGCGTTGGTCTCTGCTGACAGCTCAGAGCTTGGAGCCTGCTTCGGATTCTGTGTCTCCCCCTCACTCTCCCCCTCCCATACTCATGCTCTGTCTCTCAATAATAAATAAATGATAAAAAAAAATTAAAGAAAAAAGAAAATGAGGAAATAAAACTAATATAGCATTGTGTGCCAACTATACTCAAAAATAAAAACAAAACAAAACAAAATAAAATGAAGAAATAAACTACCTTTGTTCAGAAAGGACATGATGAATGGATAAAGAAGACATGGTGTGTATACACGTGTGTGCATACACACACACACACACACACACACACACACAATGGGATATTATTCAGCTATCAAAAAGAAAATCTTGAGCCTGGGTGGCTCAGTTGTGTCCAACTTTGGCTCAGATCATGAACTCATGGCTGTGAGTTCAAGCCCCATGTTGGGTTCTGTGCTGACAGCTCAGAGACTGGAGCCTGCTTCAGATTCTGTATCTCCCTCTCTTTCTGCCTCTCCTCTGCTCACACTCTGTCTGTATCTCTCTCTCTCTCTCTCTCAAAAATAAATAAACATTAAAGAAAAATTTTTAAAAATAATGAAATCTTGTCATTTGTAACGAGGTGTATTATGCTAGATGCACTAGAGTGTATTATGCTAAGCAAAATAAGTCAGTCAGTGAAAGACAACTATCATATGATTTCACTTATATGTGAAATTTAAGAAAGAAAACAGATGCATGTAAGTGAGGGGAAGGAAAATAAAATAAGATAAAAGCAGAGAGGGGCACCTGGGTAGCTCAGTCAGTTAAGAATATGACTCTTGATTTTGGCTCAGGTCATGATCTCATGGTTTTTGAGATCGAGCCCCGCATGGGGCTCTGTGCTAGAAGTACAGGGCCTGCTTGGGATCCTCTTTCCCTCTCTGTTCCTCCCCTTCTCACTTGCTTTCTCTCTCAAAATAAATAAGTAAACATTTTAAAAAATATAAAAGCAGAGAAGGAGGCAAACCATAAGAGATCCTTAAGTATAAAGTACAAATTGAGGGTTGCTGGAGCGGAGGTGGGTGGGGAGACTGGATAAATGGTGATAGGCATTAAGGAGGGCACTCGTGATGAGCAGTGGGTGTTATATATAAATGATGATCACTAAATTCTACTCCTGAAACCAATACTATACTATATGTTAACTAACTTGAATTTAAATAAAATCTTGGAAGAAAAAAAGGAAATGACAGGATGCGACTGTATGTTTATAAATCCTAAGAAATCTACAAAAAATACTATAACCAATTATTAAATTCACTAATGTGTCAGGATTCAATGTCACTATACAAAAATCAATTGTATTTATATCTCATAGCAACAAACTACAGGACATTGAAATAAAAATACTCTTTACAGTAGCATCAAAAAAAAAAACACCTAGAAATTGATTTCTAAAAATAAGGTCAAGATTTATACAATAAAAAACAGAAACAATGCTAGAAGAAATTATAGAAGACTTAGATAGATTGATATTTGTTCATGGAGTGAAAGCCTACAAATTTTCCCAAAACTGATCTACAGATTTAATTTAATCCTAATGAAAATGCTGACAAGGTTTTTGTTGGTTGGTAGAACTTAGCAAGCTGATTTTCCCCCTGTTTTATGGAGAAAATATGGATGTATGTATTTTATAACTTTAAGTTCATAAGTTTATTTAAATATGTACTTGAATAAGTTTAAGGGGGATAGCATGATGTTTTGATTTATATATGTTGTGAAATAATTACAAATAGGTTAATATCCATCATCTCATATACTTACAATAAAGAGAAGAGAAAAAATTATTCCTTGTGATGATATACAATTATATAGAAATACAAATTACCTAAAATAGCCAAAGTTGTTTTGAAGAAGAATGAATATGGAGTACTAACACTACCTACTTTTAAGACTTGCTATGAAGCTACCTTAATCAAGACAGTGTGAGAATTTTTTTTTAACCTATGTATGGTGATAGACATTAGCTAAGTTTATTGTGATCATTTTTTGGTGATCATTTTGCAATACATACAAATAGCAAATAATTATTCTGTACATATGAAACTAATATGTTATACGTTAATTATATCTTAATTAAAAACAGCAACAACAATAAATAATAGCATGGTATTTGTATGTGAATACTCGCATAGATTACTGGAACACAATAATGTACCTAAAAGTAGACCCACATGTATATGATTGACTTTTGACCAATGTGTCCAAGTAATTCAATAGAGAAATTAAGTTGTTTCAAGTGGTGCTTTAACAACTAGATATCTATATGGAAACAAATTAACTTCAACCATTATTTTGCACCATATATAAAAATTACCTCAAAAAGATCATATACCTAGATATAATAAACAAAACTACACAACTTCTTTAAGAAAACAGGAGAAAATCTTTGTGACCCTGGGTTAAGCAATGTGTTCTAAAATAAGATCCAAACCATATGAAACATTAAAGAAAAAAGTGATAAACTGAATTTCAGCAAAATTAGAAGTTTATGCTTTTCAAAGACACTCAAAAAAATGAAAGGATACACCACAAAATGGGAGACAATCTTTGCAAATCACATATCTAACAACTTATAAATAATAAATTAAAAATCTCTCAAAACTGAACAATAAGAAAACAAACAACCTATTTAGAAGTGGGCAAAAGACATGGACAGATATTTCACCAAAGATTTTATACAGATGGCAAATAATCACATGCAAATATGGTTAACATCATTAGTCATTAGGAAAGTACAAATTAAAATCACAATGAAATACCACTACACACCTATTAGAATGGCTTTTTAAAAAAGAACAAAAAGAAAAGAAAAAGAAAAACACACCTATCATGAAAAAGAGTGATCCCACAGATGGAAACAATCTAGTAAACAACCCAGATATCCTGAAATGCACTGGTGAATGGGTGGTGTATTCATACAATGGAATATTACTAAATAATAAAAAAGAACCAACTGCTGATACATGCAATAACATGGATGATATCAAAGTCATTTTGTTAAGTAAAAGAAGCTAAGCACAAATATTATTAATGTATTATTCCATTTATATGACACTGTAGAAATAGTAAAATTATTGTAACAGAAAGCAGATCAGTGTTTACCAAGGGCCAGGTATGGGAGCAGAGATTGGCTACAAAGGGAGAATAAGAGAACTTGATGAAGTTACAGAAATGTTTTATATCTTGATTATGATGGTAGTTACACAGCCATATACATTTATTAAAATTCACCAAATTATATGCTAAAAATTGGTGATCTTAGTGTATATAAATTACACCTAAACAAAGCTGATTAAAAAAAAGACCTTGTAGGGGTGCCTAGGTGGCTCAGTCGGTTAAGCATCTGACTCTTGGTTTTGACTGAGGTCACAATCTCATGATTTCATGAGTTTGAGCCCTGTGTTGGGCTCTGCACTAACTGTGCAGAGCCTGCTTAGGATTCTAGGTCTCCCTCTCTCTCTGCCCTTCCCCCACTCGCACTGTCTCTGTCTCTCTCAAAATTAATAAACTTTTTAAAAATGACACTGCAGAACTGAATAATAAAAGGTAAACAATCCAATTTTTTAAAAAAAGGCAAACTAACATGTAAAAGAATGATAATATACCATATGTAGGTAGAGTTTATCCCAGCAATACAATGTTCATTTAACATACAAAAATTAGTCAATCCAAATTAACTACTTTAATAGATCTAAGGCTAAAAGCATGTAATCACTTCCACAGATCAGTGGTACTTTTTGTTCCCCACGGGACATTTGTCAATGTCTGGAGACATTTTTGGTTGTCACAACTCGGTGGTGGTAGGGTGCTACTGGAATTCAGTGGGTAAAGAACAGGAATCCTGTTACACACACTATAATGCACAGAAAAGGCTCCAAATGAGAACCACTATTCTATATTCTACTTTCACAAGTAACACTATGCTTATGATGTCTATACACATTGTTATAAGATACCTACATCAAGTTTGTTGTTTGTTGCTATAATGTACATACATCTAGTCTGTTGCTTCTTGCAACACAATACCCCACAGTAAGCATCCTCTATATATTTCTTATTAATCCCCTAATGGTAAATATTTAATTTGCTTCCATTTGCACTCCACCACGTACAATACTGCCATTCAATCCACAGCCTTGCAAATGCTCCAACCTCTATAAGAATTTCCCTGGGATATATATTCAAGAATGGAAACACTATGTCATACACATGTTTAACTTTGATATATACTGCCCAGGTATTTCCTGAAATGGCTAGACTATTTAAAATACTGTGCAGAAAAAGTTAATTTATCAGGCCTGAGATTACTATTCTTAGAAAGGCCTGCTTGGATGGTTGGTTCTTGACTGGTATCTTGGAACTTGGATCTCAAGAGGGTTCTCACCATTCCCTGGCAAGAGTAGCTCACTGTGCCTAAACTGTTTGTATAAACAATGTGGTTTATACTGAACACCTACTTCTCTTTTGGGAGTCTGGAACTTTGGTACATTCTAGACAGAACATGCCTACATGACCAGTCCCCTATAAAAATCTTGGGTACTGAGTCCCTAATGAGTTTCTCTGGTAGAAAACATTCATATGTATTGTGACAACTCATTGCAAGGGGAATTGAGTGTATCCTCTGTGATTCCACTGGGAGAGGTCTCTTGGAAGCTTGTACCTAGATCCCTCCAGACTTTGCCCCATGTGCTTTTTCCTTTTGTTGATTTTTCTTTGGATCTTTTATCCATATAAATCACAATCATGAGTATGAGTATGAGTATATGAGTATTTTTCTTTGGATCTTTTATCTATATAAATCACAATCATGAGTATGAGTATATGCTGATTCCTTCTAGAAAATCACTGACCATAAGAGTGGTCTTAAGGATAATCCCCCAATGAACGTTGCCATAAGCAAAGCAGAAGAATTTACAAAATGATTTACTTCTAACTGCACACTTTTACGTGTCATTTGAATTTTGAATCATGTTATTACCTCTTTAGAAATCAATACTTTATAAAAAAAGAGAAGAATTGTCAAAACAACTAAGTCACCTGTAAATGAGACCCAAAAGATGTTAGAGAACCATAGAAGTATACAACGAAGTCTTCTTATATTCCAGATATGGAAGCCCAAAGAAGTTAAGGGCCTTATCCAAAGTTACATAGACTGTCATTACAGACACAGGAATAAAATCCTTGCTTTCCTATTTCCTAGTTCTCCTTTCTCTAAGTCACATGGCCCCTTTTCCTACACTTCTCACTTCCTCTACTTTACAGTACCTTACCTCTCTAAATGCCTTGAAGGGGCCTACTTTCATGCTGACTATATCTCTCAGATTTCTGGATTTTCCATGCAGTGAACATGTGCAGAGTTTCTTTCAAAATAGTGGGTCCCACAGAAACTGAACCCAACAGGTACATAAAAAATAAGATGAAGAAAATCCTACTTTGTAGCTGTCTTGAAGGAGAGAAATGCACGGTAAAGAAAGAGTCCTAGGCCAAATCACAGTGCCCTTCCTAAGTCCTCATACCCTGGCAGTGGGGTTACATCAGGATTAAAAGTATCTATCCCTCACCATAGGACAAAGAAGCTGAGCAGGACCAGAAAATTCAGACACTCCTTCCATTTCTTCCTAACCTCTCTCAAAACCATCCCCATGGGGGAAGATGCTTACGTGCTCCAGGAAGCAGGGTCCTATCTCACTCAGGTGGGGGTCATCATTGTTGTACTGTTTCTCCAGGTCTCTCACGAAGCCCATCTGAAACCTGTAGATGTCTTCAATATTCCCAAAGATCACCTTCAGTTGCTCATCGCTGAACATGTCTCTTCTCTTCCGGCATTGCTTCAGGTAGCCCTGCACACAAAGGAAAAGCCCAGTATGAGGATGTTCCTGACTCCTCGAGGGCTTTACCATTTATTAAGCACTGAGAAGATTCATTACTGTTCTATGAAATAGACAAGGAATAATCATTTCCATTTTTCATATGAGGAAATAAATGGAGGTTGAGAGAATGAAACTACTGTACCAGTGAGTAATTAGGGAAGTTGGATCGCAAGGAAAGTTCTTCAGGGTGCAGAATCCAGAGTATAGAGCTTTTCCCACCATTCTAACCCCAAAAGTCATAAGGCCCTTTCTCAGAACCTGATTAAGCACAAACATTTTTTACTATTTTAGTAGTTATAGATTTAGCTAGATCCATTCACATCTCAAAAGTCTTGTTTTTATAGGACCAATCCAAAATGTATTAATAACATTGACAATTTGGAAACAGAGGCCAAGTCAGGAAACTTCCCAACAGGGAATAAGAATTAACAAAACCAAACCATTCCTTGAAGAGAATTTCTTACCCATCTAAGATAGCTGACCGGGAAAGATCATCGGGATGAACTTGGCCAAGAAGTCCACAAATGCCCAGGCATGGTGTTTTTAACAGAGTTAGCATTCAACACACATTCATGAATAAATAGATGAATTAATATAGTTAGTCATTGATGATAGGGTAGAATAAATGAAAAAGATTCTGATAAGAGAGAACAAATATAACACAACCAGCCTCAGGGCACATTGTTAAGTCAGGGTAAAATGAAAGAAAAAAAAAGGAAAAACAAGCAGCCACCATCTTCCATTCTGAACCAACTGATGTAAAATTTTGGTGGCCACTACCCTCATCAGAAATCATTAGTATTAAATGTTCTTGGTGAGACTAAATTATGGTGATTTGCTTTCATCTAAATGCTAAACGTGATTTTTGTAACATCTTAAGTGTTGAGCTCCTAATGAGGAATGTTGTAGTCACTAACAACTGTCTACAGCTCCACTTTGTCTCCCTTAACACAGCTTCCAATAAAACCATTCATCTAGGCATATTCCATGAAGATCCTCATCCCTGGCTTCAGTGCCTTTTACAACCTCTAACAAAATCTCACTTCTGTGATCACTTCTCATCTTCCAATTTAGCCATTAAATACTGTCATTCAACAATTTGTAGGTTAATAGTCTGTGCCTGTGTTGACATTTATTTGACTAATGGCTGTTGCTCTCTTTGATTGACATGCTCAAGTTGTCCTGCATTCATTCATATCCAATTCCTGGCCAGGAAGAAGATGCCCTCTATTTCCAGAATACCCTTTTAGTGCTAATCCCTTTATTGAAATAGCTCCCAAAATTCTGCCTCTCTAGAAATCATTCCTTGACTAAGAGATAGAGAAATAAACTCCCTGCCTAATATGTAACTCCCAGCATTTGCTTGTTTTTGTCTCCCTCCTTTCCCTCCCCCATCTCACCTCCTCTCTCTCACCCTATGACCTTTGGAAGTGTCTTAGCTATAGTGGAGAAGGGAAAGCAGTTCCATTCCAACATTAGGCAAAGGGGCAGCGATTTCCTCCCAGTTTTCTCCCTAAGGTAGGCCTCTGAGCACAGTTGGAAAAAAATGGTAACAATGTCACTTCAGCATGTCATTTCTGGATAAGTAGTAGGTATTGGTGAGTAACCACATTGGGAGACAAAAGAAGCCATGCTGGACAGCTCATTCAACCCCTGAGAAGCAAGTTCAGAAAATACTTAATAGTTTTGTTCATTGATCCTATTTGAAAGGTCTCAGGAAGATAACAAATAACTATCACATCCCCAAAGTGCATCAGGGATGCTAGATCTCAGAATCAGTATGGAATATAACAGAAATGAAAAAGAAGGGAAAAAAGTGGGTTCTGGGAAAGAAAGAACTAATAGATATATCAGTACAGCTTCCTAATTCCCTAAATATGCAATTTATTGCCATTATCAAGGACATAATTTTCTATTATATATGTTGTAGCAAGGGACTATTAGTTATATAGGAAGAGAAATGTAACTGCCCATAGGATGGTGAAACCCTAGAGTGTTTTGTCAACTTGTTTTTCTTAAAAGTGTATATATACCACATCTTCTTTATCTATTTACCAGTTGATGGACATTTGGGTTCTTTCCATAATTTGGATATTGTCAATAGCACTGCTATAAACATTGGGGTGTATGTGCCCCTTCAAATCAGCATTTTTCATCCTTTGGATAAATACCTAGTAGTGCAATTGTTGGTCATATTGGCAATCAAAAGGAATGATTTTTTTTCCCATTTTCAATGACATGGATGGAACTAGAGTGTATTATGTTAAGTGAAATAAGTCAGAGAAAGACAAATATATTATTTAACATATATGTGGAATTTAAGAAACACAACAGATGAACATAAGGAAAGGGAAGGGAAAAAAAGATAAAAACAGAGAAGGAGGCAAAGCATAAGAGACTCTTACAGAGAGTCAATAAGAGAACAAACTGAGGGTTGCTGGAGGGGAGGTAGGTGGGGGGATGGACTAAATGGATTATGGGAATTAAGTAGGGCACTTGTTGGGATGAGACTGGATGTTATATGTAAGTGCTGAATCACTGGGTTCTACTCCTGAAACCAATATTACACTGTATGTTAACTAACTTGAATTTAAATAAATTTTTAAAAAGTGAATGTTAGATATAAATATGTTTTGATGCATTTAGCTTGATGGAATATCATATAGCTATTAAATATGATTAGAAGCCTGGCTAAAAAGGAGAGGGAAGATGGTGGCAGAGTAGGAAGACCATAGGCTCCTCTCATCCCATGAACACAACTAGATAATTATCAAATCATCCTAAATACGCCCAGAAATCAATCTGAAGACTGACAAAACAAACTCCACAGCTAAAGGGAAAGAAGAGGCCACATCAAAGAAAGTAGAAAGTATGGAGACATGGTTTAGGGGAAAACCAGACTGCAGGTGCTGTGGAGGGGAGGGAGCATTGGTTGCAGAGAAAGGTGAGAGAGAGTAGAGCACACAGGAGAATGCACAAGCAGAATGTTTCCCCAAAGACATTGGCTTGGAAAATGAGAGGGGCTGAATTTTATGAGTTCTTGCAACCACTGGGACTAAAGGCCTGGAGTTTTAAAGGTCAGCAGGCTTGGCTAGGATAGAGCCTGGAGAGCACTGCCCTGCTCCTGGAGAGAAGGCAGGCAAACAAACAACTCAGGGCAGAAGGCATGGAAACAGTGATTTGAAGAACACCTGGGGCACACAGTGGGGAGATTATCCCCTCTTCTTGGAGCTTCTCTGAGAGGCAGAATTCACTGAGACACCTTTTCCAGGAAGAAAGGAGCTGGCTGGCACCATTTCACTCCTCTGCAACTCAGCATAAATGCAGTGCCACCTGCCAGAGGCAACAAGGAACTGACACTGGCTGCCTAACTTGATTACACCGAGTCTCACACCCCTGTGCTCCGGTGGGACCACCCTTCTTGGTCAAACTTGCCTCAGTCTCAGTGAAGCAGGCCCCTCTTGCAGAAGACGAGCACAAAACCCTGCCCAGACCAAAGCCTGGAGTTTTATATTGTGTTGTAGTTTTTGGGTCTGTTTGTTTCTTTTTCAAATTTTTATTTACATTCTAGTTAATTAACATATAGTGTAATATTAGTTTCAGGAGTAGAATTTAGTGATTTATCACTTACATGTAACACCCAGTCCTCATCATAACTAATACCCTCCTTAATGCCCATCACCCATTTAGCCATCCACCCACACATATCCCACCAACAACCCTGAGTTTGTTCTCCATTCTTATGTGTCTCTTATGGTTTGTTTCCCTCTCTCTCTCTTTCCCTTCCCCTGCATTCATCTATTTTGTTTCTTTAATTCCACATATGAGTGCAATCATATGGCATTTGTCTCTCTCTGACTGACTTATTTTGCTTATCATAATACACTCCATTCACATTGTTGCAAAAGGCAAGATCTCATTCTATTTGATGGCTGAGTAATATTCGATTGCATATACATACCACTTAATCTTTATCCATTTGTCAGTCGATGGATACTTGGGCTCTTTTCATACTTTGACTATTGTTGGTAATGCTGCTATAAACATCAGGGTGCATGTGCCCCTTCAAATTAGTATTTTTGTATCCATTAGGTAAATGCCTAGCAGTGCAATTGCTAGGTCATAGCGTAGTGCTATTTTTAACTTCTTGAGCAACCTACATACTATTTTTCAGAGTGGCTGCACTAGTTTGGGTTCTCAATAACAGTAGAAGAGGGTTCCCCTTTCTCCACATCCTTGCCACTATCTGTTGTTTTCTGTGTTGTTAATTTTAGCCATTCTGACATTTGTGAGGTGGTATCTCATCGTGGTTTTGATTTGTATTTCCCTGATGAAGACTGATGTTGAGCATCTTTTCATGTGTCATCTGGATGTCTTCTTTGAAAAAAAAAATTCTATTCAATATAAAAAGCTTGTGCACAGCAAAGGAAATAATCAACAAAACTATAAGGCATTATTTGGAATGGGAGAAGATATTTGCAAATGAAATATCTGATAAAGAGTTAATATCCACAATCTATAAAAAATTATCAAGCTCAACACTTAAAAAACAAATAATCCAGTTAAGAAATGGGCATAAGACATTTAAACCCTGGAGTTTTAAAGGCCAGCAAACATGGCTGGGATAGAGCCAGGAGGGCAATGTCCTACTCCTGGAGAGAAAGCAGGCAAAAACCCAGAGGCAGACAGCATGGAAACTATCTGAAAAATACCTGGGGCACACAGGAAGATTATTGGTTCTTCTCTGTGTTCCTCTCTGAGAGGCAGCTTCCATGGGGTTGCCTTTCTGGGAACAAAGGACACATTTCCCTCCTCTGACCCTCAGCATAAACAAACAGCCACTTTCCAGAAGCAGCCCAGTGCAGACACTGGCTGCCTAAGTTGCTTACACTAAGTTCCATACTCCCGTGCTCTGGAGGGATGTCCTTTTTCAGTCAAGCTTGCCTCAGTCCCAGTGCAGCAGGCCCCTCCCTGAGAAGACCAGGACAAATCCCTGATCACACCATGTCTCCCAACCAGAAAGTTCTATAGGGCCTCAGTACTCATGCAAGTAGTATCAGGTATCGTTTCACAAGCAGACCAGAGAACACCTAGTTAAAACTAGCCACATTCAAGCCAAGGACTAAACACTGTCCAAAGCAGGCAAGGAGAGCCTCTGCAGATGACTGGCCTGAGAGATAGAATAGTCAAAAGACAACAGGGGCACCTGGGTGGCTCAGTCAGTTACACACCCGACTTCGATCAAGCCCCACGTTGGGCTCTGTGCTGACAGCTCAGAGCCTGGAGCCTGCTTCTGATTCTGTGTTTCCCTGTCTCTCTCTGCCCCTCCCTCTTTGTGCTCTGTCTCTCTCTCAAAAATAAATAAAAATATTTAAAGAAGACAACAGCAGAGGGCATGAAGCACATACCAGAGACATTCACTGAAGCACTAAGCCCCTACATGTCTTGAAGTCATTATTTTCAGGAGCAGTAAACATATCTAGCTCCTCTAACCCAGAGAATCAGAGACTTAGATAAAATACCATGACAGTGAAATTTACCCCAAATGAGAGAGTAAGAGAAGTCCATGGACAGAGATCTAAGTGAAACAGATACAAGTAACATGACTGATGGAGAATTTAAAGCAACTATCATAAGGATACTCACTGGGCTTAAGAAAAGAATGGAAGACTTTAGGGAGGCACTTACTGCAGAGATAAAAGATTTAAAAAGCAATCTGTCAGAAATGAAAAATCCAATAACTGAGATTAGACACAGATTTGATGTGATGAACAGCAGGCTGGAAATGCAAAGGAATTAATTAGTGATACAGAAGACAAAATAATGGAAAATAATGAAGCTGAACAAAAGAAAGAAAGAATTATGCTACAGGAGAATACACAGGGAACTCAGTGACACCATCAAACAGTATAACATCTGTATTATAGGAGTTCCAGAAGACAGAGAAATGGGGGAAGAAAATTTATTTGAGCAAACAATAGCTAAAAATGTACCTAACCTAGGGAAGGAAACAGACATTCAGATAGAGGAGGCACTGAGAACTCCCATCAAAATCAACAAAAGCAGGTCAACACCATGACATATTGTAATTAAATTTGTAAAATATACTGATAAAGAAAAATTCTTAAAAGCAGCAAGACAAAAGAACTTACAAGGGAAGACCTATAAGGCTAGGTGGATATCTGTCAAAAGAACCTTGGCAAGCCAGATGGGGGTGGAATGATACAGTACATGCTGAATGAGGAAGTCTGCACCCAAGAATACTCTTTCCAGCAAGGCTAGCATTCAGAATAGAAGGAGAGATAAAGACCTTCCTGAACAAACAAAAACTAAAGGAGTTCCTGACCAGTAAACCATCCCTGCAAGAAATATTAAGGGGACTCTTTGAGTGCAAAGGACAGAGAAAAAGTGACAAAGACAAGAAAGGATGAGAAAGAATATCCAGAAACAATGACAAAACAAGTAATAAAATGGCAATTAATACATATATACCAAAATTATTTTGTAAGTGGACTAAATACTCCAATCAAAACACATAGCATTTTCTGAGGTGCCTGGGTGGTTCAGTCAGTCAAGCATCAACTCTAGATATTGGCTCAGGTCATGATGTTATGGTCCGTGAGACCAAGCTCCACATTGGGCTCTGCATTGACAGCATGCTGCCTGCTTGGGATTCTTTCTCCCTCTCTCTGGCCGACCTCTGCTTGTTTTCTGTCTAAAATAAATAAATAAACAAACAAAAAAGACATAGACCTATCAACAGTACAATAGCCAAACAATGGAGAGAGCCCAAATACCTATTGACTGATGAATGCATAGAGAAGATGTATGAATATGTATATATATATATATATATATATATATGTGTGTGTGTGTGT
>NC_064817.1:48093135-48275247 GCF_023721935.1 Panthera uncia
ATATATATATATATATATATATATATATATTTCAGCCATCAAAAATAATAAAATCTTGCCATTGGCAACAATGTGGATGGTGCTGGAATGTATTATGCTACTAAGTGAAGTAAGTCAGTCCGAAAAACACCATAGGATTTCACTTTATGTGGAATTTAAGAAACTGAACAGATGAACATATGGGAAGGGAGAGGAAAAAGAGAAGAAAGGGAAACAAACCACAAGAGACTCTTAGTGATAGAGAACAAACTGAATGTTGATGGAAGGAGGTGGGCGGGAGATGGGCTAGATAGGTGATGGGTATTAAGGTTAGTACTTGTGATGAGCACTGGATATTGTATGTAAGTAAAGTATCACTAAATTATAGTTATGAAACCAATATTGTACTGTGTGTTAATGAAAATTTGAATTAAAAAAAGACATAGGGGGGCGCCTGGGTGGCTCAGTCGGTTAAGCGTCCGACTTCGGCTCAGGTCATGATCTCACGGTCCGTGAGTTCGAGCCCCGCGTCGGGCTCTGTGCTGACAGCTCAGAGCCTGGAGCCTGTTTCAGATTCTGTGTCTCCCTCTCTCTGACCCTCCCCCGTTCATGCTCTGTCTCTCTCTGTCTCAAAAATAAATAAACGTTAAGAAAAATTAAAAAAAAAAAAAAAAGACATAGGGTGTCAGAATGGATATAAAACATAAGACCCATCTATATGCTGCCTACAAGAGACTTGTTTTAGACCTAAAGACACCTGTAGATTGAAAGTGAGGGGATGGAGAAAAAAATCTTTGAAAAAATTATCACACAAATGGATATAAAAAGAAAGTCACAGTAGCAATAATTATATTGTACAAACTAGAATTTAAAACAGACATTGTAACAAGAGATGAAGAAGGGCACCATATAATAATAAATGGAATAATCCAATGAGAAGATATAATAATTGTAAATATTTATGCACTCAATATGGAAGAATCCAAATATATAAAACAATTAATAACAAACATACAGAAACTAATTGATAATAACACAATAATAGTAGGGAACTTTAACACCCTACCTACATCACTGGACAGATTATCTAAACAGCAATGAACACGGAAATAATGGATGAATGACACAGTGAAACAGATGGACTTAATAAATATAATCAGAACATTCCATCCTCAAAGAGCAGACTACACATTCGTTTCAGGTGCACACGGAACATTCTCTGGAATAGATCGCATATTAACCAACAAAACAAACCTCAACAAATCGTAGAAGATCTAAGTCATCTTTCTGACCACAGTGCAATGAAACTAGAAGTAAAACACAAGAAAACATTTTGAAAGACCACAAATACATAGAGGTTAAACAACATGTTAATAAATAATGAATGGGTCAACTAGGAAATCAAAAAAGAAATTTTAAAAATGCATGGAAACAAATGAAAATGAAAACACAATGGTCCAAAATCTTTGGGATGCAGCAAAAGTGATCCTAAGAGGGAAGTCTATAGCAATACATATCTACCTTAAGAAGAAATAAAAATCTGAAATGAACAACGTAACCTTACACCTAACGGAGCTAGAAAAAGGACAATAAACAAAGCCTAAAGTCAGCAGAGTAAAGGAAATAATAAAATTTATATCAGAAAATAACGATATAGCATCAAAAAAAAAAAAACAGATCAATGAAACCAGGAGGTGGCTCTTTAAAAAAATTAATAAAATTGATAAACCTCTAGTCAGACTTACTGGAAACAAAAGAGGAAAAACCCAAATAAATGAAATCACAAATGAGAGAGTAGAAATAACAACAAAAACCACAGAAATATAAACAATTATAAGAGAATAGTATGTAAAACCATATGCCAACAAATTGGACAACCTGGGAGAAATTGATGAATTTGATTTGAATTTGAATTTGAATTTGAGAAATTGATGTTCTGAAACATATAGACTACCAAAACTTAAACAGGAAGAAACAAAAACTTGAACAGACTAATAACCAGGAAATAATTTGAATCAGTAATAAAAAAAATCCCAAGAAACAAAAGCTGAGGACCAGATGACTTCCCAGTGGAATTCTACCACACATTTAAAGAAGAATTAATATCTATTCTTCTCAACTATTCCAAAAAATAGAAAAGGAAAGAAAATACCAAATTCATTCTATGAGGTCAATATCACTCTGATACCAAAACCAGATAAAGACTCCAGTAAAAAGAGAACACAGGCCAATATCCCTGATGAACCTGGATGCAAAATTTCTCAACAAAATAATAACAAATTAAATCCAACAAAACTTTAAAAAATTCATTCACCACATTCAATTGGGATTTATTTCTGGGTTGCAAGCGTGGTTCAATATTCACAAATCAATCAACATGATACACTGCATTAATAAAATTAAGGATAAGAAACATATGATCATTCAATAGATTCAGAAGAAGCATTTAACAAAGTATAACATCAATTCATGCTTAAAATCCCTCAACAAAGTAGGAGTAGAGGGAACATACCACAACATAATAGAGGCCATATATGAAAAACCCACAGCTAATATCATCCTACATGCAGAAAAGCTAAGAGCTTTTCCTCCATGGTCAGGTGTAAGACATTGAATCCACTCTCACCACTGTTATTTAACACAGTACTAGAAGCCCTAGCCACACCAATCAGACAACAAAAAGAAATTAAATGCATCCAAATTGGCAAGGAAGAAATCAAACTTTCACTATTTTCAGAAGACATCATACTCTATATAGAAAACCCTAAAATTCCACCCAAAAATTGTTAGAACTGATAAACAAATTCAGTAAAGTTGCAAGATACAAAATGAACATAGAGAAATCTGTTGCATTTCTACATACCAATAGTGAAACAGCAGAAAGAGAAATGAAGGAATCAATGCCAATTACAATTGCACTAAAAACAATAACACACCTAGGATTAAACCTAACCAAAGAGGTGAAAGACCTGTCCTCTGAAAACTATAAAACACCAGTGAAAGAAACCGAAGACGACACAAAGATATGGAAAGACATTCCATGCTCACAGATTAAAGAACAAATATTGTTAAAATGCCTCTACTAACCAAAGCAATTTACACATTTAATGCAATCCCTATCAACATACCAAAAGCATTTTTCACAGAGCTAGAACAAACAATCCTAAAATTTGTATGGAACTACAAAAGACCACAAATAGCCAAAGCAATTTTGAAAAAAAAAAAGCTGTAGTCATCATAATTCTGGACTTCAAGCTGTATTAAAAACCTGTAGTCATCAAGACAGTATGGTAAAAGAACAGACACATGGACAAATGGAACAGAATAGAAAACCCAGAAATGAACCCACATCTATATGGTCAATTAATCTTCAACAAACCAAGAAGGAACATCCAATGAGAAAGATAGTCTCTTCAACAAGTGATGTTGGAAAAACTGGACAGTATTATGCAAAAGAATGAAACTAGACCCTTACACACACCACACACAAAATAAATAAAAAATGGACTAAAGATATAAATGTGGGAGTTGAAACTATCAAAATCCTAGAGGAGAATACAGGCAGTAACCTCTTTGACATCAGCAGTAGCAACTTCTCTCAGATATGTCTCCTGAGGCAAGGAAAAGAAAAGCAAATTTCAGCTATTGGGACTTCCTCAAAATAAAAATCTTCTGCATAGCAAAGGAAACAATCAACTAAACTAAAAGGAAACCCACAGAATGGGAGAAGATAATTGCAAATGACATATCTGATAAAGGATTAGTATCCAAAATATATAAAGAACTTATAGTAATCAATACCCCCAAAACCAAATAATCCAGTTAAGAAATGGGAAGAAGATGGAGTACCTGGGTGGCTCGCTCGGTTGAGCACCTGACTGCAAATTTTGGCTCAAGTCATGATCCCAGGGTAGTGGGATCAAGACCTGCGTTGGGCTCCATGTTCAGCGTAGGGCCTTCTTAAGGTTCTCTCTCTTTCTCTTCCTCTGCCTCTCTCCCACTCTCCCCCATACCTTGCATATGCACTTTTTTCTCTCTCTTAAAATAAAAAAGAAATGGGCAGACGACATGAATAGACATTTTTCCAAGAAGAAATACAGATGGACAACAGACATATGGAAAGATGCTCAACATTACTATCAGGAAATACAAATCAAAACTACAATGAGGGGCACCTGGGTGGCTCAGTCACTTAGGCATTCAACTTCAGCTTAGGTCATGATCTTGCAGTTATGGGTTTGAGCCCTGCATTGAGCTCTGTGCTGACAGCACAGAGCCTGGAGCCTGCTTCTGATTCTGGGTCTCCCTCTCTCTCTGTCCCTCCCCTGCTCACACTCTGTCTCTGTCTCTGTCTCTGTCTCTCTCAAAAAATAAACATTAAAAAAATTAAAAAAAAAACTATAACAAGATATCACCGCATACCTTAAAGAATGGGTAAAGTCAACAACACAAGAAACAACAGGTGTTGGCAAGAATGTAGAGAAAGAGGAACCATCTTGCACTTTGGTGGGAATGCAAACTGGAGCATGCCACTCTAGAGAATAGTATGGAGCTTCCTAAAAAAGTTAAAAATAGAACTACCCTACAATTCAGCAAATGAACTAATAGGTATTTACCCAAAAAATAAAAAGATACTAATTTGAAGTCGTATATGCACCCGATGCTTATTGCAGCATTATCTAGAATAGCCAAACTATGTAAGCAGCCCAAGTGTCCATTGACTGATGAATACATACAGATATACTGTGTGTGCGCATACACACACACACACACACACACTAGAATATTACTCAGCCACCAAAAAGAATGAAATCTTGCGACATCTGGGTGGCTCAGTCAGTTAAGCGTCCAACTTCTGCTCAGGTCATGATCTCATGGCTTGTGGGCTCGAGCCCTGCATTGGACTCTGCACTCTCCCTCTCTCTCTGCCTCTCTCCCACTTGCTCTATTTCTCAAAAATAATACATAAGCTTAAAAAAAGGAATGACATCTTGCCATTTGTAATGATGTGGATGGAGCTAGAGAGTATTATGTTATGTGAAATAAGTCAGTCAGAGAAAGACAGTTAAAGATATGATTTCACTCATATGTGGAATCTAAGAAACAAAACAGGAGCCAAGGGGAAAAAAGAGAGGCAAACCAAGAAACAGACTTTTAATTATAGAGAACAAACTGATGATTACTAGAAGGGTGGTGGGTGGGGGGATGGGCTAAATGGGTGATGCAGATTAAGGAATGCACTCGTTGTGATGAACACCAGGTGGTGTATGGAAGCGTTGAATCAATATATTATGTACCTGAAACTCATATTACACTGCATGTTAACTAACCATAATTTAAATAAAAACAAAAAAACCTGTCTAGAAACATGAAATAGTATTTATGAAATAACATTAAAAAGTAGAAACAAACGATATGTCACCATAATTATAGCTCTGTAAATACATACATGTATTTAGACATATATGTATAAGTATATACATATGTATATATACATATATATATTTGTGTATATATATATTACACATTATATATATATGTATATATACACACACACACACACACACACAGATTTTTCAAGCAATTATACAAAAGTTCAAACAGTTCTATTTGGTGAATTCTGGTCGTATTTTTCCTATTTTCAATCTTCCTCTAATGGTCTTGTCTTTTGCATAAAACTGGAGAAAAAAGTCTTTGTGAGAAAATGTAAAGAATACAATCTCAAGAAGCCTACCTTGAGAACAGTATTATCAAGGAAAGAGGGAGAAACCAATGTTTTCTAAAAATCATTAGTCCTATTTAAGACACATGACTTTCTGATGGGATTCCAAATAGAAACTGCCATTATCAAGGAAATAAGAAATAGGACATAAGAATATGGGGGTAGTAAGAGAACCTCAAAATGTCACATTTAGCCACTACCCAACACAACTTCCTAGGCTTCTGAGGGGAGAAACACCAGGAGAGATCACTAGTCCCTGGAGTCTTGCTTTTATTTTTCATCCTCTTCCTTTGGCTGACCTGGTGACTATATTAGTTTTCCATAGAAATGGTGAAAAAAATGCTTGGCTTAGGGGTCAATCAATACTTATTTCTTCTCATTCACTCATTTTTTGAGGGCACATATATTAAGGTGAGTTGGCAGTGGAATGTGACTGCAAAAAACCTAATGTCAGTTTATGTTGGAGAAAGAAAATAAACAAATTGAGAGGATAGAATGAGAGAAGTAACAGGAAGGTGTTACACCACGGCAGGAGAGCAGAGTTCAGTTGTGAGTCCTGTTTTCAGAAGAAAATGGAGAAAATAATACAGAGTCAAAGGGGAGTAAGCAGGGTATACAGGAGCCTGAAAAACAACACAAGGCAGAAGAAGCAAAGAGGTCTGTGGCTCTTACTGTCAAGCATGCTTCAACATGCTGACAGATGCTTCCCCATTGAATGGTAGGAGAGAAAAGGGTGATATGGCAGTAGTGTGAACTGATTCAACAGAAGCCATATGTGAGAGCCTCTGAGAAGGCAGACCACACAGTAGTTAAGAATACTATGGGAGATTTTTAAATCAATCACTATTGGCATAAATTAGCCCTGGCATTGCCATGGTGACAGTCAAAGAGAAGTTGCCTACCTATTTCACTCTGTTCTTAAGCCCACAGTGTTGATCTAGAAGTCTAGATCTAGTGCATTGAGCTAAAATTAGCTTGATATGGGATACAAATCATAGCCATTATCTCCAGGGAAGATCCCAAAGACTGCAGGGAAATAAAATAGACTGAAGAGCCTATGAATCACCTACGTTTTGGGAAATCCCCTAGGGAAAGACTTGCATAAGTCTGGCCCTCAGTGTCTCCATCTCTAAAATACATATATCAGAAAAATTTCCAGGGCCCCTTTCAGCTCTGACTTAATATAGATTTCATATATTGTTTTGTGTGGAAACCTTAGGCCTGACAGGGGAGTTGATAAACATCTTAAAAATATTTTTTTAATTTTTTTAACGTTTATTTATTTTTGAGACAGAAAGAGACAGAGCATGAATGGGGGAGGGTCAGAGAGAGGGAGACACAGATTCCGAAACAGGCTCCAGGCTCTGAGCTGTCAGCACAGAGCCCGATGCGGGGCTCAAACTCACGGACTGCGAGATCATGACCTGAACCGAAGTCGGCTGCTTAACCGACTGAGCCACCCAGGCACCCTTTAAAAATAATTTTAAGAAAATTAGGGGATTATGATCATGGTTGTCTTCCTGTCCATAGCAGTATCCCAGAGTTTAACAGTACCTGGAATATAGTTGCTGCTCAATAAATATATGTTGAATAACTACAAAATGACTAGCTCTTTTCATGCTAGTGATGATAAACCTAAACTAGAAGCAGAATGTTTCTTTGGTGTTTGTTTTTTCCCCTTTTTTGGCCAAGGTATCCTTTCTTCAAATTAAAGAAAACAAAAAAGAAGAGGATCACAGGAAGAATGTATTGCAACATGGAAAACTGACAAGGGATTAATATCTGGAATATACAAGGAACTACTATAAATCAGCAAAAATAAATAAATGAATTAATTAATACATAAGAAACTATAGGAGAATGGATAAGGATAGGAACAGGGCCTAGAGTATCCAGGTGATTCAAGGTGAACAGGTAAGGTGTAGGGGAGCTAGAAACCCCTGAGATGGTCACTTCAAGCTACTGAGCTGCCTCATCCTTATACCTTAGTATGCTATACAAATATTACCATTTTACAATGTGTTATCATTTGCTATGTGTACATGGAAATGTAAAGACAACTGGAAAGCATGAGGATAGGCAATTCACAGAAAGGAAAAGTGAAATGGGCAAAAAGTTTGGAAATCCCAGGCTTAAGCATATCAAATGGAAATAACATGATAAACGCAACTAGACCTAAGGAAGAATTTCTTAATGGTGAAGGATATGAGACACTAATGCAAATGACTGAGGAAAGCTAGTCCAGTTTCTCTGGAGGCATTTGAGAGCAGAATTTATTTCACAGATATGAGTTAACTGAGATTATCTTCCTTTAGAGAGGCATACAAGGCAACTTTATAAGGCATCTTTAGCTTTCTTTACCCTGTTGTGTCAGTTTCCCTTATTATACTGTGAGTTCTAAGGTTACGGGAGGCAATACCATCAATCATTGTTCAAAGTGACCTAGAACTGAGCCAAGCTATTTTATCCCACTTTCTGGATTTAGAAAGAAAAATGTCATCTTCTACAAATAACTCATTAAAAAAGATCTTTTATCTCACTGGCCTCACTGAATGACTTTGATTTAAAAAAATAGTTTATTTCCTACCTTCTTATTTGTAAAATAAGGGTATTGTAACTTAAATGTTTGTAAAGCATCTTCTGTTCCCAAGAGCAAATATATATAATAATATACATAATATACATATTATATATATATATATTATATAAGATTATAATATATGATATATGTTTAATCATCTGTGCCACATACATTACTATACATTATATACAGTAAATATATACAAATATATGTGTGTATTTTCTAATAGATAGTGGCCTTTTTTATACTGAATGTAGTGTCTCCCATTTCCTCTTCAAAAGCTCAAGAGTGGGAATTATTTAGAGATTTCCCTTAATTTACAGAAAGAGTAGATTACCTCATGTGAACACAGTCATTATGATAACACAGTAATGCCTGAGTAAGACGTGTTTTCACAGGTACCAAGGAGAAAGCAACAGACAATATAAAAGCAACCTGGATCACTACAACAGCTTTCTTTAGCTTTCTTAAGTAAGATTGTACAGAAACCCAGAAATTAAGCACTTAAAGAACAACCCTTCCAATCTTCTCATTTTAGAGTTGAAACAAGGCCCATGATGGAAAACATTCCCCAGCCAGTCAGAGACCAAGGTGGGTCCTGAACCTGGGTATCCCGATTCTGAGTCTGGTATTCTCTATGATAAACCATATTGTTACTTACAGCTTTTGGTTTAGTGGTGACACAATCCTGGACTAAAATACTGTCTTTGGGTTCACCTAGACACAGATTTATCCTTCCTTCTTTTGCTCTAGCTAAACCTTCTAACACTGTGGTTGCAGTGTGGGACAAAGAAATACTTTGCACTTAAACCCTTAACTTCAGCACCAAGAATAATCGATAAATATGGAACCAGTAGATCACAGAACAGGAGTGGGGGAGGGGCAGAGAGAGGGAGATACAGAATCCGAAGCTGGCTCCAGACTCTGAGCTGTCAGCACAGAGTCCAATGTGGGGCTTGAACCCACAAATTATGAGATCATGACCTGAGCCAAAGTTGGAGGCCCAATCCAGCCAAACCAAGTAAAGCTTTTGTTGGTAATATGCTGGTTTCATATTTATCAATGATAAAGCTTTAATTGGTTTGGCTGGATTGGGCAAGTCCTCAAAGCAGGGACATAGCACTCCCTCCTCTAGATAGATGAATACTTTTATTGCTGTCCTGAGCTTGTGCCCTGTAAGAAGAGGCCAAGATGTTTTGGAGTTGAGAACAGAAGATCCTTCTAAAACTAAAGGACTCTCACTGAGCCAGCGCCTGAGAACTCAGAGAAAGTAATTTTGTCTCTTAGAGACTCAAGTCTTTTGATCTAGAAAATAGGAATAACAGTAACAACCTCTGCCCTGTCTGAAAATCAAGTGGCATAAGATGTGAATGTATTTTGCCAAAGTAATACATGCATGTGAGCACTTGTATTTAATTCCTACTTTCAACAATATTTATTGAGCATGTACCATGTGCCAGACACCATGCTAGGTATTGGCAATATATAGTAAATCAACAGGTAAAAACACTTGCCCCTCATGGAATCTACATTCTAGCAGGGGAGAAGAACAATAAAGAAATCATATAAGCAAATATATAATATGTCAGATAGCAATAAGTACAATAGAGGAAAATAAAGCAGGAAAGAGGGAGAGATAGTGCAAGGTTATAATTTTAAATAGAAAGGTCAGGGACGATCTCAAGGAGAAGGTGATATTTGAGTAAAGACTTGAAGGAGGTGAGGAAGGAAGCCATGAAGATATCTGGGGAAGGAGTGCTCCAGGGAGAGGGAAAAGCCAGTGCAAAATCTGGCAAAGGGGGCATGCAAGATAGTTTTTTAGGAACAGCAAGAGGCCAGTGTGCATGGAGCAGTGACAGAAGGTGGGAAAGATGAAGGAGATCAAGTCACAGAGGTAACAATAGGTTTATCACATAGGACTTTGTAAATAATAATAAGAAATTGGCTTTTACTCAGGGAGAAATAGTCAGCCATCAGATGGTTTTGAGAGGAAGAGAGATATGACCCAACTTAGATCTTGATAGCATCACTCAGCTGCCAGGTAGAGAACACATTGTACTTATATTATAGACTCTTTGACAGTATAATACAGCTATCATTTTACAGCAGTGCTCCTCAAACTTTAATATATAATGTAAGTCAAATGGGAGTCTTGTTAAAGTGCAGAATCATACTTGGTAGGCCTCGAGTAGAGCTAAAAATTCTGCATTTCTAACAAGCTCCCAGGTAATACAGATACTAGTCTAGGGAAGAAAACTTTGAAAGTAGGAGCCATGTCTAAGGCTGGCATGGAGCAGAACTCTACAATGTGTTTGCTGAATGAATGACAGTGGTTTCATGCCCAACGACACAGAGCACATTTCAGAGGGTATTTTTTCAGCTATTTTTATGGAGGTAGGGGGAGAGAAAACTATAAAAGAGAGACACAGATGGATGGGAGAATAGATGAAAAGGGAAGGAAAAGAAAGTAAAACTACCTTTTTACAAATAATTACATTATGTTTACTTAGTTTTATCAATAAACTTAAGAGGTTGGCATAATGAAGCCCACTGTACAAATCAGAAAAATCAAAAGTCAGAGGAGTTAAGGGGCAACTTCATGGTTATAGGGTGTCTAGGTGGTTAAGTCAGGATGTGAAAGCCAGCATTCCATGTCCCCAGAGCCCTTGTTTGTTCCACTATACTGACTCATGGAGTGGGAGGGTGGGGATAAACTTTAACATTCCTAGAAGGGATAAAAAAATGAGTTGAGGTAAAGGAAATTAAGGCCCATATTCCTTGGCCTTGATCTTTCTAGATCTGCACTGTCCAATGTAGGTGTAATTTAGTCACATGTGTCTATTTAAATTAAAATTTAATAAAATTTAAAATCCCATTTCTCAATCATACTAGCCACATCTCAACTACTCAATAGCCACAGATGGCTGGATAGTGGCTACTGCATTGGAGAATGCAGATATATTTCATCACTATAGGAAGTTTTACTGGGCAACAGTATTCTAAAGAAATAAGAACATTAAAAATGTTAAAGCTGTACTATTGAGGGGTATCTGGGTGGCTCAGTTGGTTAAGCAGCCAACTTTGGCTCAGGTCATTATTTCACCATTTGTGTGTTCGAACCCTGCATCAGGCTCTGTGCTGACAGCTCAGAACCTGAAGTCTGCTTCGGATTCTGTATCTCCTATCTCTCTTCCCCTCCCCCACTCCTGTTCTCTCTCTCTCTCTCTCTCAAAATTAAATAAACTTTTATTTATTTATTTATTTTTTTAAAGCTGTACTATTGATTCCAAGTGAGCCCTGGGCTCACTCAACAGGGCTTCAGGGACAGAAAGTAGGACCTGACTCTTCACCTAGAATGAAGGGGATAAACATATTCAAAATAGAGTTTTCCCTGGGTCAAGCAGAATGCTACTGTGTGTGTGTGTGTGTGTGTGTGTGTGTGTGTGTGTGAGAGAGAGAGAGAGAGAGAAACCTTTTTTTAAAACATTCTTTCCTCCAATTCCCATTGGTATTCCCAAAGTGTTTAGTAAAATGCCCTTTCAAAATGCCATCTTGTCTCATGACATCAAGGGAGTGTTAGGAAAAGGGCTCTAATCCTTACTCAGATCACAAAGATGGAAGGGATAGAGTTAAGGAATGTGGAGCCATAGCTCCTGGGGGAAAAGGGGCATATTGAAAGAGCTGAGAATTGTCCACTCAGCCTTTATCTCCTGTAGATTCCTCCCCATAAACTCTTCTGACATAACTCAAAACCAGTGTTCTTCAAGTGAAGGAGGAGGACCAATAGCACCAGTTTCACCAGGGATGCTTGCTAAATATAGAGATGCCTTTGGTTTATCCAGAGTGAGAATTCACAACTTTGAAGAGAGGGAGGGGACTGGAATCTGCATGTCTAACAGGTTTCTCCAGGGACTCTAGTGCACATTCAAGTTTGTAAACCACTGAGTTGGAGGGAGATGTGTTTTGCTTTAATCAATGCAGTCAGGCATTTCCATGGGGTGGCAACAACCAAATTAGAAGCCAACAGGATAGGGATAGAGATTCAGGGAAGGGAAGATAAAGTGAGGGAGGCAGGGAGAGATAGAGAAATAAGGAATATGAAGATAAAAGATGAACATTAGACAGGTAGACAGAGAAAGAGAGAAACTGAGATAGGGACTGAGAAACTCCAAGGGACCTGTTTTACCCATTGAACAGAATATAAGAGGCCAGTCCAGCTGCTCTTTCCAACATCTTGGGACTGTCACAGGTAAAGCTCAGCAGAGTTACTGGTTCTTCATGAAAATGTCCTCTATTACACCCTGGGTTCCCCCACATAAACTATCATAGCTGGGCCTACCTCACAAATGTCCTTGAGGTGCTTGATGTAATGACGTTCGGTGCTCATGATCTCATTGATGACATTGGCTCGCATCTGGTCCCGGTTCTGTAGTGGCCGGCCCAGACAAAGGCAGTCTGAGTTGGGGTCCAGGTGCCCATTCTGCACATCACTGGGCCCTTCCTCTACCCCATCCTCCTGGTTCACCCAGAGCTGTGGAAGCAGGCAGAAGAAGAATAATAGTTTCCTTCTTTGAAAAGTTTCCAGTCAAGTAGAAAAATGATAAACTAAATTCTTCAAGTATTCAGAGACCATTTGACAAGAGGCCCCTGTAAACTGAATGTCAAGCTTGGCTTTAGGGTGACTTTCAGGCCCTATCTATGAGTTTAATCCTCTCTAGGCCTCTGATGACCTATCTGTAAAATGGAGGATGCAGAAGGATAGAACTTTGAAGAAGGAAAAGTCATCTCTGAGAGGCTTCTTATCTAAGGTTTCAGAGGAGAAAGGAGTTATGGAAAATATAACTAATTCATGCTTGAGCATATCTAGGCAGCACAGCTGGATAAAAAGACTAAGCTATACATGGTTGGGTCTGTGCCACATCTGGATCAAACACAACACCTATGATCATGGAGACCAAATTTTGATACTGGAGTGGGCATTTTGAAAACAGGACCTTCAGTGTTGATTTACATCAAAAGATGCACAAATAATAATTAAAATCTGACATGCCTTGAGTATATAAAGTTATTAGAGTGGAAATGACTGAATGTCCCCACACACATAATAGCAATAGCTATTGATTGAGCACTTACTATACAGCAACTACTATACTAACAGTTTTCAATGAATTGTATTACTCAGTCCTACTAGGCATTTCCATTATTACCTCTATTTCACAGAAGAGGAGACAGAGGCTCAAAAAAGTTAAGTAATTTGTCCCAAGTCACACAGTTAGGAAAGCAGAAGAGCTGGGACAGGAACCAGGTGATCTGACTTTCAGAGCCTGTGCTCTTAACCACTGTGCTAGCATCTTTGCACCTCTGATTCTAAGGAAAACAGGAAAAGAGTAAGGAAGGTATTGGGCCAAGGTGAGATGAGAATTATCAGAATCATCATAAATAGGTACAGTTGGTAGACATTGAAACTACCCATTCCAACACATGAAGGCAAAGGGATGCAGAAAAACCTCCTTTGGGGAGGCTGAGTGAGATATTTCTGGATCTGAGATGACAACTTAAATCAGGAAGATGGCTCATTTTACCCCATTCCTAGGAAGGAGGAAAGTCAGGGTATCAAGGAAAAAAGGAAGGGTGGGACCCTAGGAATAGTGGTAAAATCTGCCAGGGGAATTAACCAAAGAGCTTGTCAGTTGTCTCAACAGCTTTAATCAACAATCTATCTTTGCCCTCTATAACCCCCCAGCTTTTTCCACTTTCCTGCCTCAAGAAGCTGAGATCAAGAAATTTAGATGCATTATTATTTCTGCCACCAGAAAGGCCCTATTAGTGAGTGGCCGTAGGAGGACAGAGGCTTTGGGATGGAGCTACAGGAACAGTAGTTACTTTTCAACTCTGTGTATTCTCCCCTCTCTTTTTGCCTCACAGAGGATGAGGAGCATGGTTACCACCCAGAAAGCCTAGAGATGTCACAAGCATATAATCTACCTATTTTCCACAGGCCAAAATAGGGCTGACTTCTTTTAATGCACTTCGCATACACAGCCACATGTGCAAAAATGTATCTCTATTCAGAACTTATCACCCTCTACAAATGTTCTATTGGAAATATCTTTCCAGCTTCCAAAGGTCAACTTTGTGTCCTCAATATGCTGATAGCTTCCCTTGCATATAATCAGTAGGAAATGATGAGGGATGATTGGTCAAGGAACAGATCTGTTCACAAAGGTGATTCTAAGGCATTGAAGTAAGCACATCATATACATGATGTCATCTCTTTGAAACAATAAAAGCTTCATCCTATAATAATTCACTAGCTTTTCCCAGCTTCCCACAAAGCAAGCTAAGTTTTGCTATAAAAAAATGGTACCATAGGATATTCTTTCCTGCTTTGTCAAAGATTAGTTGACCATATAGTTGTGGGTCCATTTATGGGTTTTCTATTCTGTTCCATTGGTCTATGTCTGTTTTTGTGCCAGCACCACATTGTCTTGATGACTACAGCTTTGTAATATAGCTTTAAATCTAGAAATATTATACCTTCAGTTTTGTTTTTCTTTTCCCAGAATGAGATACAACCTCACACCTGTCAGAATGGCTAAAATTAACAACAAAAGAAACAACAGGTGTTGGTGAGGATGCATAGAAAGGGGAACTCTCTTACATTGTTGGTGGAAAAGCAAACTGGTGTAACCACTCTGGAGAACAGTATGGAGGTTCCTCAAAAAGCTAAAAATAGAACTACCTTAAGACCCAGCAATTGCACTATTAGATATTTACCTAAAGGATACAAAAATACAGATTTGAAGGGGTACATGCACCACAATGTTTATAGCAGCATTATCAACAATAGCCAAACTATGGAGAGAGCCCAAATATCCATCAACTGATGAATGGATAAAGAAGGCGTAGTGTATATATATATATATATATATATATATATATATATATATATATTAGAATATTACTTAGCCATCAAAAAAATGAAATCTTGCCATTTGCAACGACATGGATGGAGCTAGAATGTATTATGCAAAGTGAAATAAGTCAGTCAGAGAAAGATAAACACCATATGATTTCACTGATATGTGGAATTTAAGAAACAAAACAGATGTACATATGGGAAGGGGCCTGGGGGAAAGAGGAGAGAGGGAAACAAACCACAGGAAACTGTTCATGATAGAGAACAAACTGAGGATTGATGGAGGGAGGTGAGTGGGAGATGAGCTAGATGTGTGATGGGTATTAAGGAGGGCACTTGTGATGAGTAATGGGTGTTGTATGTAAGTGATGAATAACTGAATTCTACTCTGAAACCAATATTGCACTGTATGTTAACTAAGTAAAATTTAAATTAAAGCAAAACAAGAAGGTTACCATAGGCAGGCCTTTAAGAGATTAAAAAGAAAAACATTTCTTTTCTTCTCAGGAGTTTAAGACAAGCCCATTCAAAATATTGGATTTTGGATGGCTGGAATTAGATGACTCTCTGGAACACTTCCAGAGGGAAGGAGTACATTATATTTGCAGGAGTGGGGTGTGAATATAGAGTGTCTAGAGGCTAGCAACTTGGAAGGCTTTCCTGGAAGTCCTCTCAGAGTACTTGAAGACTATTTTCTTCAGCCTTCATTGAACTCTAAGCAAAGCTGGGTTAATGCAATTCAATTTAACAAATAAATATATTTTGGACCTATTCTGTGCCTCACCACTAATTATGAGAGACACAGAGTGAACAAGACAGCTAACTCCTCCCTCCCCTGCCCCCTTAGCCATTCCAGGGAGTGCTTTCCAAATATCTCTGGTTCTCATCTCTTTTTTTTTCCATTCCTACTGTCATGACCCCCATTCCCTAGATGACTTCTCTGGGTTATCTTCCAGCTCTAATCCCTCCCATATACCATTACCAGACCAATTTCTTTGAATATCACTTTGATTATCTACTCTCACACTCCAAAATCCTCAATAGTTCCCTGTTACCAAGTTCAAATCTCTCACCCTGGAATTCAAATATTACCATAACTCAGCTTCAATGTGCATTTCGATACTTAGCTTCTCTACTATGTCCTTCAGGAATACCGGGATTCTCCAAAATTTGTCTACTTTCTGCCCACAAATACTCCCAACTATGTTATTTAATCCCACATTTGATCATGTAAATAATCTGAAAGTACAGAGACTTTCAACCACTTCAGCAACAATGAACCAATATAATAACTTTCTGATGAAGAAACCTAGGCCCATAGAGGAGAAATGACTGCCAGGGAGTTACCAACTTACCCAGATCCCCATTTTGATATGCCTTTCTATTTTATATGTATCTTCCATTGTTTTATTTTTTAATTACATAATTGATACAGGAATACACTAGCTTTGTAAAAAGTTAAAATAGAGAAAAAAGAGAAGACTCAAATTATTAAAATCAGGAATAAAAGAGGAAATATTACTGCCAATATAACAGAATTTTTTTAAAAAAATGATTAAAGGGAACACTATGAACAACTGTACACCAACAAATTAGATAGCCTGATGAAATAAATTCCTAGACTGATAAAAAATAGAAAATCTGAATAGGCCTATGAGAAGCAAAGAGATTGGTTTACTAATTAAAAACTCCTTACATGGGAAAAAAATCAGTATGAGATGGCATCACTGGTGAAGTCTACAAAACATTTAAAAATAATTAACATCAATATTTCATTAACTTTCAAAAATAGAAATGCGGAAACTCTCAACAAAATACTTGCAGACCAAATCCAGTAGTGTGTGTGTGTGTGTGTGTGTGTGTGTGTGTGTATTTAGTCCAGTTTATCAGATGGGATTAATCCCAGGAATGCAAGGTTCATTCAACATATGAAACTCAGTCAATGTAATACACCATATTAATGGAATAAAGGTTTGAAAAATACATAATCATGTCAATAGACATAGAAAAAACATTTGGGAAAGTCCAACACCCTTTCAGAGAAGAAACTTTCTCAATCAGCTGGTAGAAATTTATGGACCACCCATAGTTAATATACTTAATGGTGAAAGACTGAACATTTTCATCCTACAGTCATGAACAAACATCACCTCTATGCAACATTTGTACTGAAGGCTTGAACAACTGGAGACAAAAAAGGCATTCAGATTAGAAAGAAAAATCAAAACTATTCATATATGACATGATTTTATATATATACACATATACACTAATAAATTAATTCAGCAATTTTGCATGATACAAGATCAATATGCAAAGGCCAAATGTATTTTTGAAAATGAAATTAAGAAAACGATCCAATTTAAGAGGCATCAGAAAGAACAAAATCCTCAGGAATACATTTCACAAAAGAAGTGCAAGATTTGTGCACTGAACACTGCAAAACATTGTTGAAAGTAAGTCAAGAAGACCTAACTAAATAAAAAGCTATCTCATGTTCATGGATTGGAAGATTTAATATCGTTAAGATGGTAATATTCTGCAAGTTGATTCAGATTTAACACAATCCCTATCATAACTCTCAGCTTGCTTCTTGGAAGAAATTGACAAGCTTATTCTAAATTTCATATGGAAATTTAAGAGACACAGGATAACCAAAACAATTTTGAAAAAGAAGAACAATGTTGAAAGACTCACACTTCCTGATTCCAAAACTTACTATAAGCCTTTAGTAACCAAGAGAGAGTGGTACTGTCACAAGAATAGATACAAAGATCAATGAAATAGATGAGAGTACAGAAATATACCTAGGGGCGCTTGGGTGGCTCAGTTGGCTAAGCATCTGATTCTTGGTTTCAGCTCAGGTCATGATCTCACGGCTCATGAGATTGGACCCCACGTTAGGCTCTGCACTGAAAACACTTGGGCAGTTTCACACTGCCTGCTTGGGCTTGTCTCTCGCCTTCACTCTCTCTCTCTTCCCCTCCCAAACTTGTGCACACACTCTCTCTCAAATAAATAAACTTAAAAAAGAACTATACCCAACATTTATGCTAAACTGATATTTTTTTCAAAGGTATCAAGACAATTCAAAAGGGGAGGGTATAGTCTTTTCAACAAATGGTGCTGGGCAACTGGATATCCACATGCAAAAGAATAAACCTGGACCCATACCTCACACAATATGTGAAAATTAACTCAAAATGGATTAAAGGCCTAAATGTAAAAGCTAAAATTACAAAACATGTCAAACACAACACAGAAGAAAATTTTTGTGGCTGTGGATTATGCAGTTTTTTTACATAAATGAAAAAAAAATAGACTTCATCCAAATTAAAAACTTTTGCTTTGCAAATGATAGCATCAAGAAAGTGAAACAATGCATAGAATGGAAGAAAATATTTGAATATACTATATCTGATAAGGACCTAGTATCCAGAATATATAGAACTGAAGAATAAAGTGGCAAATACCACTTCAAAATGGGCAAAGCATCTGAACATTTTTCCAAAGAAGATATATATATAAATGGCCAATAAATACATGTAAAGACACTCAACACCATTAGCTGTCAGGGAAATACAAATCAAAATCCCAATGAGATATCACTTCACACCCAATAGAATGGCTATGATAAAAAAATGGATAATAACATGTGTGATGAGGATATGGAGAAATTAGAACCTTCATACACTGTTGATAGGAGTGTAAATTGGTAAAACTACTATGGAAAACAATTTGGCAATTTCTCCAAAAGTTAAATTATAGTTTCCACATAATTTAACATAGTAGTTCCTCTCCTATGTATATACTCAAGAATACTGAAAATATAAGTTCACACAAAAACTGGTATACAGATATTCATAGCAGCATTACTCATAATAGCCAAAATGTGAAAACAATGCAGAAGTTCAACTGATAAATAGATAAATGTGGTATGTATGTGAACACACACATACACAAACACAAAATAGAATACTATTTAGCAATACAAAGGAATAAAATATAATATGAATGAACCTCAAGGACACCATGCTAAGTAAAGGAAGCCAGACACACAAATAACCACATATTATACACCATTTATATGAAATGCCCAAAAGACACAAAACAGATTAGTGGTTTCCAGGACTGGGGGAAGTGGGAGAATGGAGAATGACTGCTAATGGTTGCAGGGTTACCTTTGAGGAGTGATGAAAATGTTCTAGAATAGATAGTAGTGATTGTTGCACAATTAATGCCCAGGTGACGCTTGAACAATGCATATGTTAGGGGCACCAACTTCCCACACAGTCAAAAATCTGTGTATAACTTTTGACTCCAAAACTTAACTATTAATAGCCTACTATTGACCAGAATCCTTACCAATAACAGTAGATTAATACATATATTGTATATGTATTGTATACCGCACTCCTATAATTGAGCCAGAGAAAAAATGTTAAGAAAATCATAAAGAAAATACATTTATAGTACTATATTATATTTATCAAAAAATCCATGTATAAATGGACCCACACTGTTTAAATCTGTGTTAAGTCAACTGTACTAAAATCCACTAAATTGTACCCTTTAAAATGGTAAATTTTTGTCACATGGCAACTGTAAAAAATAAAAAGTTAGGCGGGTTAGGGGAAGATGGCGGGGCAGCATGGAGCCCCTCAGCCTGTCTCATCCCTGAAACGCAGCTAGATTAGCACCAAAAGATTTTACATGCCTAGTGAGTTGATCTGAGGATTAACACAACAATCTGCATAACTTGAGCCACAGAACTTGACAGGTACATCGTGCAGAGAGGTGAACTGGGGGAGAGAAAAGCCATGGAGGGTAGGGAGCTGTTTTTGTGGGGAGAGGACAGAGAAAAGGGGAGAGTACAGTGCATTGGGAGAGTGCAGGAAAAACATTCCTTGAAAGTAGCTGGAGAGAAAGACAAAGGTGAAACACAGGGGATTGAACAATAAATCTGTTCCCCAAAATCACTGATGGGAAGAAAGGAGAGGGTTTCAATACCATTAGGATTCTATAAACAGTGGAGCACAGAGTCTGAAGTTCTGGAGCTCAGTGCTCTGGTGAGTAAGTAGGGTGAATCCCCAGGAGCAGGCAGTGGGGTCTGAGGGGTCCATGTGCCAGAGAGGGAGAAGTGGTTCCCCTGCTTGGAGTGCATTTGGTAGAAGCCATATGCCTCTGAACAGGCCAAGGTTCCAGGGAACCCCAGAGAGCAGCCATGTTTGCTGGTATTGGGACAAAGACACCACGTTTGCTGGTATTGGGACAAAGACACCAGAGTGTGGTAAAACCTGGTGCCAGCTGTCTGTTGTGATTTTCCATGCTCTCTGAACGTCTATCACTGTGCAATCACACTAACATTTTCCGGGGCAAGCCAGAACCCAGCCATTGCTCAGCAAGACCCTCCCCCAGAGCATGGGTCCAAGACACAGGGGCCTCTGAAGTGTGGGGTTTTGAAACACAATTCATCTGAGATAAAACTCTAGAGGGAGGTGCCACCTGGCAGGCAGACAGTTTGGACATGGACAGGATAGAGGCAGGGAGTTGACAGAGGCTTGAGACAAAGGAGGAGCGCTTGATCACAGGATGTTGAGAACTCGAAGTTCTTGTTCCTGAGACTAGAGAGCTGGGTGAAGACATTTCCACCTCTCCCAGCACACACACATGTGCCACACTGATCCATCCCAGTAAGGCTAAGGGGCACCACCTAGTGGAGAACGGAGACTTTACTCCAATCCCCACCCAACTGTGCCTCCAAGCACATCCCCTAGAATACCAGCACAAGTCCCTCATCCTGTTTAGTGTATAAAGAGTTTCATGATTTGAGTTCTAGGGGAAATGGGATGTAACCTCATTTGGGTTTCATTCTGTTTGCTGGTTTATTAATTAGCTCACTTTTTTCTTTTGCTTCTCTTCTGTCCTTGTTTAATTGTTTTTCCTTTCTTTTTCTTGGATACAGAAAGAGAAGAGAAAATTTTATTTTCTTTTTTTAATTAAAAAATTAAATTATTTTTCACTATATTATTTTTATTTTTTATTCTATTTCATTTTTTTATTTCATTTTATTCTATTATATAAAATTTTAATTTTTAAATTTTTCTTACCTTTATTTTTATTTTCCTACTTTTCTTTCCCTTTTTCCTCTATTCTATCAAGTGTCTTTGAACACGCAGACCAAAACACAGCCAGGATCTAGCTTCCTTTATTTGATTGTTTTGTTTTTTATTTTTTTAATTTTAATTTTTATTTATTAATTTTTTCTTCCTCCCAAATGACAAAACAAAGGAATTTACCTCAAAAGAAAGAACAGGAAGAAATGACAGCCAGAGGCTTAAAACAGATATAAGAAAGATATCTGAAATACAATTTAGAACTACAATAATAAGAATACTAGCTGGGGTTGAAAAAGCATAGAATCCCTTTGTGTGGAGATAAGAGAAGAAAAATCTTGTCAGGATGAAATTAAAAATGCTATAACCGAGATACAATCTCAATTGGATGCCACAGCAGCAAGGATGTACAAAGCACAACAGTGAATCAGTGATATACAAAAAAAATAATGGAGAAAAATGAAGCAGAAAAAAGGAGGGAAACAAAGGCAAAGATCACAATACAAGACTCAGAGAACTCAGTGACTTATTAACAAGGAATAACATCTGAATAATAGGAGTCCCAGAAGATGAAGAGAGAGAAAAAGGGGAAGAAGGCTAATGAGAGCAAATTATAGCTGAAAATTTTCCTAATCTGGGGAAGGACAGAGCCATCGAAATCCAAGAAGCACACAAAACTCCCATTAGAGTCAACAAAAATCGACAATCACCAAGGCATATCATAGTCAAATTCACAAAACACACAGACAAGGAAAGAATTATGAAAGTGGCAAAGGAAAAAAAGTCCTTAACCTATAATGGAAGACAGATCAGGTTTGCAGCAGACCTATCCACAGAAACTTGGCAGGCCAGAAAGGAGTGGCAGGTATATTCAATGTGCTGACTCAGAAAAATATGCAGCCAAGATAGTCTTCTTTGTCCAGTAAGGCTAACATTCAAAATAGAAGGAGAGATAAGAGTTTCCCATACAAACAGAAACTAAAGGAGTTCATGACCATTAAACCAGCCTTGAAAGAAACTTTAAGGGGGAATCTTTGAGTGGAGAAAAGACAAAACAAAGACCAAAGGTAACAAAGACTAGAAAGGACTAGGGAACATCACCTGAAAATAAAACTCTACAGGCAACACAATGGCATAAAATTCACAGTTTTCAGTACTAACTCTAAATGCCAATGGACTAAATGCTCCAATCAAAATACATCAGGTATCAGAATGGATAAGAAAGCAATACTCATCTATATGCTTCTTATAAGTGACTCATTTTAGACCTAAAGATACCTGCAGATTGAAAGTAAGGGGATAGAGAACCATCTATCAAGCTTATGGTAATAAAAAAAAAAGCTGTAGTAGCCATACTTGTATCAGGCAAACCAGATTTTAAAATAAAGACTGTAACAAGAGATGAAGAAGGGCATTGTATCATAATTAAGGAGTCTATCCAGCAAGAAGATCTAACAATTGTAAATATTTATGCCCCAAACAAGAAGGTACCCAAATATATAAATTTATTAATCATAAACATAAACAAACTCATTGATAATAATACATAATAGTAGGGGACTTTAACACCCCACTTACAGCAATGGACAGATCTCCGAAGCAGGAACTCAACAAGGAAACAATGCCTTTGAATGACACACTGGACCGGACGGACTTAACAGATATATTCAGAATGTTTCATCCTAAAAAAGCAGAATACACATTCTTCTCAAGTACACATGAAACATTCTCCAGAACATATCACATACTGGGTTACAAATCAGCCCTAAGCACAAAAAAATCGAGATCATACCTTGCATATTTTCAGAACACAATGCTATGAAACTCAAAATCAACAAGAAAAATTTAGCAAAACCATAAACACTTAAAGAGTAAAGAAGATCCTACTAAAGAATAAATGATTAACCAATATATTAAAGAGGAAATTAAAAAGTACATGGAAGCCAATGAAAATGAAAACATGACAGCCAAAAACTTCTCAGATTCAGCAAAAGCCATCATAAGAGGGAAGTATATAGCAATGCAGGCCTTCCTAAAGAAGGAAGAAAGGTCTCAAATATACAACCTAACCTTACATCTAAAAGATCTCAAAAAAGAACAGTAAATAACAAAACCAGCAGAAGAAGGTAAATAATAAAGATTAGGCAGAAATCAATGATATCAAAAGGAAAAAAAAGACAGTAAAACAGATCAATGAAACCAGGAGTTGGATCTTTGAAAGAATTAACAAAATTTCTAAACCCCTAGCCACATTGATCAAAAAGAAAAAAGAAAGGACAACAAATCAATAAAATCACAAATGAAAGAGAAGAGATCACAACCAATACCACAGAAATACAAGCAATAGTAAGAGAGTATTATGAGCAATTATATGCCGACATATTGGACAATATGGAAGAAATGGACAAATGCCTAGAAACATATAAACTACCAAAATGGAAACAGGAAAAAATGGAAAATTTGAACAGACCTATAACCAGTAAGGAAATTGAATCAATAATAAAAAATCTCCAGGCAAACAAGGTTCCAGGGACAGATGGATTTCCAAGGGAATTCTACCAAACATTTAAAGAAGAGTTAACACCTATTCTTTTGAAGCTGTTCCAATAAATAGAAATGCAAAGACCCCACCAGAAAGGAGAACTACAGACAAATTTTCCTGATGAACATGGATGCAAAAATTCTCAACAAGATACTAGCCAACCGATCCAAAAATACATTAAAAGAATTATTCACCACGATCAAGTGGGATTTATGCCCGGGATGCAGGACTGGTTCCATATCCTCAAATTAATCAATGAGATACATCACAATAAAAGAGAGGATAAGAACCATATAATCTTCTCAATAGATGCAGAGAAAGTATTTGATGAAATACAGTGTCCTTTCTTGACAAAAACACTCAAGAAAGTAGGGATAGAAGGATCATACCTCAAGAGCATAAAGGCCATATATGAAAGAGTGCCGGTAATATCATTCTCAATGGGGAAAAACTGAGAGCTTTCTCCCTAAAATCAGGAACACAACAAGGATGTCCACTCTCTACTACTGTTATTCAACATAGTGTTGGAAATCCTAGCCTCAGCAATCAGACAACACAAAGAAATTAAAGGCATCCAAATCAGCAAGGGAGAAGTCAAACATTCACTCTTCACAGACAACATGATACTCTATGTGGAAAATACAAAAGACTCCACCAAAAAACTGCTAGAACTGATACATGGATTCAGCCAAGTTGCAGCATATAAAATCAATGAACAGAAATAGGTTGCATTTCTATACATCAATAATGAAGCAGCAGAAAGAGAAATCAAGGAATTGATCCCGTTTACACTTGCACCCAAAACCATAAAATATGTAGGAATAAACCAAACCAAAGAGGTAAAAAAATTATACACTGATAACTATAGAAATCTTATGAAAGAAATTAAAGAAGACACAAAAAAATGGGAAAATGGTCCATGCTCATGGATTGGAAGAAAAAATATTGTTAAAATGTCAATACTACCCAAGGCAATCTACATATTCAATGCAATCCCTATCAAAAAACACCAGCATTCTTCACAGAGCTAGAACAAACAATCCCAAAATTTGTATGGAACCAGAAAAAAACCCGAATAGGGCAATTCAAGCAATCTTGAAAAAGAAAACCAAAGCAGGAGGCATCACAATCCTGGACTTCAAGATGTATTACAAAGCTTTAATCATCAAGACAGTATGGTACTGGCACAAAAACAAACACATAGGTCAATGGAACAGAATAGAGAACCCAGAAATGGACCCACAAACATATGTCCAGCTAATCTTTGACAAAGCAGGAAAGAATATCCAATATAAAAATGAAAGTCTCTTCAGCAAATGGTGTTGGGAAAACTGAACAGTAACATGCAGAAGAATGAACCTGGGCCACTTGCTTACACCATACACAAAAATAAACTCAAAATGGATGAAAGACATAAATGTAAGACAGGAAGACGTCAAAATCCTAAAGGAGAAAACAGGCAACAACCCCTTTGATTTTGGTCGCAGCAAATTTTTACTTGGCATGTCTCTGGAGGCAAGGGAGGCAAAAGCAAAAATGAACTCATTGGGAACTCATCAAGATAAAAAGCTTCTGCACAGCGAAGGAAACAATCAACAAAACTAAAAGGCAACCAATGGAATGTAAGAATAAGATATTTGCAAATGACATATCAGATAAAGGGTTAGTATCCAAAACCTATAAAGAATTTATCAAAGTAAACATACAAAAAACAAACAATCCTGTGAAGAAATGGGCAAAAGACATGAATAGACACTTCTCCAAAGAAGACACCCATATGGCCAACCCATATGCGTCACCCATATGACGCATGAAAAAATGCTCAACATCCCTCATCATCAGGGAAATACAAATCAAAACCACCATGAGATACCACCTTACACCAGTCAGAATGGCTAAAATTAATATCTCAGGAGACAACAGGTGTTGGCGAGGATGCAGAGAAAGGGGAACACATTTTCACTGTTGGTGGGAATGCAAACTGGTGCAGCCACTCTGGAAAACAGTATGTAGGTTCCTTAAAAAATTGAAAGTAGGACTACCCTATGACCCAACAATTGCACTACTAGGTATTTATCCAAAGGATACAGTAGTGCTGTTTTGAAGGGGCACATTCACCCCCAAGTTTATAGCAGCACTATCACCAACAGCCAAATTATTGGAAAGAGCCCAAATATCCATCAATTGATGAATGAATAAAGAATATATGTGACAGATACACACACACAATGGTATATTACTCGGTGATCAAACTGAATGAAATGTTGCCATTTGAAACCACATGGATGGAACTAGATTGTACTATGCCAAGCGAAGTAAGTCAATCAGAGAAAGACAAATAGATGACTTTACTCATATGTGGAATTTAAGATACAAAACAGATGAACATAAGGGAAGGGAAGCAAAAATAGGATAAAAACAGAGAGGGAGACAAGCTGTAAGAGACACTAAACACAGAGAACAAAGGGTTGCTGAAGGGGTGTTGGGTGGGGGGTTTGGATAAATGGGCAAGGGGCATTAAGAAGGAAACTTGTTGGGATGAGCACTGGGTGTTATATGCAAATGATGAATCACTAACTTCTATTCCTAAAATCATTATTACACTATATGTTAACTAACTTGGATTTAAATTTAAAAAAGAAAAAGTCAAAATAGTCTAGATAAGGTGAAAGTTCCCCTTTGACCACTCATCATCCCAGTTATTTCCACCTTTCTTAAGGAAACTATGGTTATAAATTGTTTTGTATAATCCTTTCTGACCTTTCCCCATGCATTTATGTGCCTATACACATACTCCAGTGAACTCATTGTTCCATGTTAAACTCATGCTAACTCATCCTTTGGTACATACTTTTCAACCTCTTTAGTAGCCTTTCCCTGCAAATGGTTTGGTAGTTCTTAAAGGAGAGGTGCCATAATATCCAGCTCTCTCAGGTCCTGGCATTATGCCTTAGTACCTGTGAAGAGTTCAACAGGGGCTTAAGCAGTGTCACAGAAAGCCAGCCTCTCCCCAGCTCTAGCAGTGTGATGTTTCTGAGAAGAGAATGGGTAAGCAAAATTATCTAAATGTCAGCTCAATATTTTCAAAGATCAAATCTAGCCAGCCAGAGAGGAATAAAACATGAGCCATCCTCCAAGAAAGTGAAGTGTTACTACCAGTCACATTAAATAATAGAATCTCAGAGTTGTGGAATAAGAGTTATAAAGGAAATGGTAGGTCATCCAGTCCATACTACCCTCAGCCCCTTTATCAATACATTAACTCCAGTGACAATGTCCATTGCCGACAATTGCCCAGCCCTCCTGCTTGAACACAACTAATGATGAGATCACTATCTCCTAAGGCAGGCTTTTCCTTTTTCAGATAACTCTAAACATGAGCAGGGCCCTCTAATGTACTTCTGTTTTATGAAAGCCCCAGCCAAAAAACTCAGCAAAAGGGCAAAACACAGACAAAAGAGTGGGATTGTAGGAAATGAACTCTCCTATAACAAAGGTAACTGAAACACCCTTCTGTGCCACAACAAACAATGACAGTAGCTGCAAAGGTGGATGTGGGAAACTGAAATAAACCTAGTGTGTTGTAGGCACAGCTCCCACTTCTTGCACACATATCCTGCCTCTGTTCTGGAGTCTCAATCCCAGCTTCCAGGAGAATCAGGCATGCTTAGAGATCCCTGAACATGCATTCCAGGAAGCATTTTATGTTTCTATCTAGCACAAAGCCAAACAGCATGGCAGGTATAATCAGGCACAGAAACCATTCTTTGTCCCTCAAGGGGAAGAGATTTAATAACTGTCACATGAAAGATCATTATAATAAGGCTGCTAACAAATTGTTCTCCTTTTCAAGCATACACACAATGAGCAATAAGCTTCAACCTGAGCAATGAAAATTTTGTTTATACAACAGACAAAAAAAAGAAAGGAAAGGAAAAGATAAAAGACAAAAACAAGACCCATGTGGATATCCCATCTCAGCATTCATGGTTATCTATTAACATGTTATAATGGACCTAGCTCACTGAACTCCATTCCTTCCTAACAGAGACCATAACATGAGCCAGGCCTCTCTTGCTGGTCATTCTAACACATCCTACTTATTCCCACCTCTACTCCTGTATCATTCTAATGGCTGTCCTTCACCCTCTGCACAAGAAGTCCTTCCCTATCATTTTCTATCATTCTTCTATTGTTCCTGGCTTCTCTGAAAGCTTCGTTCAAGAACAGGATTTTCTTATTTCAAAACTGCCTTGTATGGCAGACACATATACCTTTATTAGTCCTATATCCTAGATGAGACATTCAAGGCCAGAGAGGGCAATGGATGCTTCACACTGAACAGGAAGCAGTCAGGATTGAAGCAAAGTCTGAAGATTCAGGACAATATCAAGAGAGACAATCTATGACAGTGTTGAAGGGTATAGACTTGGGAACATGGGTTCAAATCCTGGCTCTACAACTGCCTTGCTGAGTAATGTAGAATAAGTTACTTAATATCTCTGATACTGTTTCCTCATCTATAAAATATAGAGAATAATATTAATCTACTTTATGGGGCCATTATGAAGATTAAATAAGGTAATACATATGAAACCCTTAGAACAGTCCCTGGCACAGAGTCAAGTATTAGCCGTTATTATTATCCTCCAATTTGACACCATCTGCCCTAGAACCACAAGGCAACATGCTATCTGGGAACAAATTGTTGTCTCTAGCCAGGAAATGGATTTTGGTGGTATTTTTGTAACTGCCTTCATAATTTTCACAAATCTCTCACATTCTAAATGCCATTTCATTGACAGGAAGACTCTAAACAGCCCCTACTAAGGCAGACAGTTTGAATTGGAGATATTGATATCTTTTGCTTGTGACAAACCATCCTAAGGTGAGAGCTCAAGCCAGAATTGGTGTGGGGTACAGGGAAACACTTCATAGACATAAATATGCCTAATCAGCAAAACTAGATGCCTTTGGCAAAGTTGGCAGATGTCAAATCAACATACAAAAGTAAACAGAATTTTTGTAAATTACTAAATATCATCTAGAGAAAAATATGATTTTACAAAGATATTATTTATAATTATAAAACAATATGTAACTGCTAAAAGTAAATCAAAGAAAATATTCATAGGCACTTTGAAGAAAATAAATAAGTTTTTTGAGAGACATTAAAATTGAAATAAATGGAGAGTGAAAACATGCTTTTAGATAGCCTCAATATTATAAAAATATCAATTCTCTTTAGTTTGATTTAGTGACTAAATTTACTCAAACCAAAATCTCAATGGGGATTTTGGAACACATAATAAGCTCATTATAAAAGGTATACAAATAAATTTTAAAAAAAGAATAGCCAAGACATTATTATAGTTATAGCCAAGACTATATTATAGTTATAGTAGAACTATAATAATGAAGATAAGCCAATGGAACCAACTGTAAAGTACCAGAAATTCAAATATATATGAGAACAGGATACAGCAGGATCTAGCACTGCAAATTACTAAGAAAATAAGAGTGTGTTTAATAAATGGAAGAAAATAAAATCAGGTCCCTTTATCACACCATATATAACAAATTACCAAGGGATTAAATACTTAAAATTAAAAACAGAGGTATAAAGGGGCACCTGGGTGGCTCAGTCAGTTAAGTCTCTGACTTCGGCTCAGGTCATGATCTCACGGTTTGTGAGTTTGAGCCCCATGGCAGGCTCTGTGCTGACAGCTCAGAGCCTGGATCCTGCTTCAGATTCTCTCTCTCTGCTCCTCGCATGCTCTCTCTCTCTCTCTCAAAAATAAATATTTTAAAAATTAAAAAAAAACCAGAGCTATAAAAACTTTCAAAAAACAACTTAGAAGAATGACTTTATGGCCTCAGAAAATTTCTTAAGAAACCAAAAAAAAAAAAAAAAGCAAAAACAAGAAGAAGTCAATAAGTTTCATTCCTTTAAGAACTTCTCTCTAAAAAGATAGCATAAATAAAGTAAAAGACAAGCCATAAGCTGGGAGGAAATGTTTGCATAAATTATTAGTCCCCAAAATGTATAAAGAAGGTCTTAAAAATTAAAGAAACACCAACAACACATTAGGAAAAAATGGGAAAAAACTTTAGATACATTTACAGATAAGGAATTATGAATGAATAATAAACCTATGAAAATATGCTCATTTTGTTCAGAAATATTAAAAGTGTAATGTAATACCACAATAAGATGATATTTTACAGCCACCAGATTGGCATGCATTAAAAATTTGACAACAGGGGCGCCTGGGTGGCTTGGTAGGTTAGGCGCCTGACTTTGGCTCAGGTCATGTTCTCACAGTTAGTGGTTCGAGCCCCACGTCAGGCTCTGTACTGACAGCTCAGAACCTGGAGCCTGATTTGGATTCTGTGTCTCCCTCTCTCTGGCCCTCCCCCACTCATGCTCTGTCTCACTCTCTCTCTCTCTCAAAAATAAACATTAAAAAAATTAATGAAATATTAAAAATTAAAAAATTTGACAACAAAAGTGTTCAAAATGTATAGGGGGCAGGAACTAGATGCCTCTGGCAGAAAGCTTATTTAAAGAAACAATAGAGGAAAACTTCCCAAATCTGGGGCACGATATGGACATCCAGGTACTTGAAGCTCAAAGGTCCCTAATCAGGTTCAATCCAAAGAAGACTTTACTCAGAAACATTATAATAAAAATGTCAAAAATTAATGACAAAGAGAAAATCTTGAAAGCAGAAGAGAAAAGGAGCTTTTCATATACAAAAGAACTCCCATAAAGCTATCAATGCATTTCTCAGCAAAAACCTTGCAGGCCAGGAAGGTGGGATGCTTTATTCAAATTACTGAAAGAAAAAGACTGCCAGCCTGGGCACCTGAGTGGCTCAGTCGGTCAAGCATCTGACACTTGACTTTGGTTCATGGGTTTGAGCCCCACATTGGGCTCTGCATTGACAGAGTGGAGCCTGCTTGGGATTCTCTCTCTTCTCCTCCTCTCTCTCCCTCTCCCTTCCTCCCTCTCTCTCTCAAAATAAATTTTAAAAATCACAAATTTATTTTTTAAAAAAGGAAAAGTACTGCCAACCAAGAGTACTTCACCCAGCAAAGCCATCAAAATCAACTGAAAGAGAGATAAAGACATTCTTAAGATAAATAAAAGCTGAAGTTCACCACCACTAGAACTGTATTACAAGGAATGGAGTTCTTCAAGCTGAAAAGAAAGGATGCTGACTAGTAACACAAAATTGTATGAAAGCATAACTCACTGGTAAATGTAAATATATAGTCAAACTAAGAATACTCTAATAGAATTGTATGTAAATCAGTTAACTCTAGTATAAAGAATAAATGACAAAAACATTATAAATAACTATAGCTACAATATTTTGTTAATGGATACACAATATAAAAATATGTAAGAAAGTGTTGAATCACTATATTGTACACCTGAAACTAATATTACACTGTATGTTAATTAAGTGGAATTTAAATAAAAACAGAAAAGATATAAGCAATGATATCAAAAACATAAAATGTGTGTGGAGGGTAAAAGTGTTGAGCTTTTGTATTAGGACAAACTTGTTATTAGCTTAAAGTAGACTATTAAAACTCTTAAGATGTTTTGTGTTAGCCTTATGACAACCATAAAACAAAAATCTATAGTAGATACACAAAAGATAAAGAGGAATCAAAGTATACCAGTATAGAAAATAATCAAATCATAAAGGAAGAGAGCAAGAGAGGAAGAAACAAAGAATCTATAAAACACCCAGAAAACAATGAACAAAATGGCAATAATAAGTACTTACCAATAATTACTTTAAGGAAATTGATTAAAATCTCTAATCAAAAGACACAGAGTGACTGAATGGATATAATACAAGACCCAACTATATGCTGGCTATGGGGTTGACTTAAGCTTTAGGGATATATTTAAGGATTCTTAAATTCTACATATGAGTGAAATCATATGTTTTTTGTCTTCCTTTGATTGACTTATTTCACTTAGCATTATATCCTCTAAGTCCATTCATGTTGGTACAAATGGCAAGATTTCATGATTTTTAAAAATGTTTTTTTATTCTGAGAGAGAGAGAGCACAGGTAGAGGAGGAACAGAAAGACACAGAATCCAAAGCAGGCTCCAGGCTCTGAGCTGTCAGCACAGAGCCCAAGGCGGGGCTTGAACTCACAAACTGCAACATCATGACTTGAGCTAAAGCTGGGCGCTCAATTGACTGAACCACCCAGTAGCCCATAAATTTCATGAATTTTTAATGGCTGAGTAATAATCCATTGTGTGTGTGTGTGTGTGTGTGTGTGTATATATATATATATATATATATATATATATACCACATCTACTTTATCCATTCAGCTATCAATGAACACTTGGGTTGCTTTCATATCTTGACTATTATAAATAATGCTGCAATAAACATAGGAGTTCATATATCTTTGTGAATTAGTGTCTTCATTTTCTTTGGGTAAATATGTGAAAGTGTAATTACTGGATCATATGGTAATTCTATTTTTAACTTTTTGAGGAACCTGAATACTGTTTTCCACAATGGCTGCACCAATTTGCATTCCCACCAACAGTGTACAAGTTTCCTTTTTCTCTACATCCTTGCCAACACTTGTTATTTCTTGTATTTTTGATTTTATGCATTCTGACATGTGTAAAGTAATATCTCATTGTGGTTTTAATTTGCATTTCCATGATGAATAGAGATGTTGAGCATCTTTTCATGTGTTTGTTGGCCATTGGTATGTCTTCTTTGGAAAAATGTCTATTCAGGAATTTAAGAAACAAAACAAATGAACAAAAAAAGAGACAAACAAAAATAGACTATTGAATACAGAGAATGAACTGGTGATTGCCAAAGGGGAAGTGGGTGTGGGGATAGGTAAAATACATAACAGGGATTAAGAATACACTTATCTTGATGAGCACTAAAAATATATAGAATTTTTGAATCATTATATTTTACACCCGAAACTAATAAAATACTGTATGTTAATTATACTTGAGTTAAAAAAATAAAAGAAAAAAAGGATACATCTAGGCTGAAAGTAATGGAAAAACATATTCCATGAATATATAAACCAAAACAGAGTAGGGGTAGTTATAACTATATCAGAAAAAAAAAAAGGTTGATTAGAAGTCAAAAACTGTAATAAGAGACAAGGAAGGTAATTATATAATCATAAAGGGATCAATACATCAAGAGGAATAACAATAGTAAATACATGTGCACCCAAAATTGGAACACTGAAATATAGAAAGCAAATATTAACAGATCTGAAGGGAGAAATAACAACACAATAATAGTAGGGGACTTCAGTATCCCACTTTCAACAATTTATAGATCATACAGGAGAAAATCAATAAGGAAACATTGGACCTAAACTACATTTTTTTAAATAATTTTTAACGTTTATTCACTTTTTGAGAGACAGAGACAGAGTGTGAGCAGGGCAGTGGCAGAGAGAGACACACACACAGAATCCGAAGCAGGCTCCAGACTCTGAGCTGTCAGCCCAGAGCCCGATGCAGGGCTTGAACTCAAGATCATGACCTGAGATCATGAAAATTAAAACATTAATGAGATATCACCTCATACATGTTAGCATAGCTAGTCAAAAAGTCAAAAGATAAGAAATGTTGGTGAGGATGTGGAGAAAAGTGAGCCCTTGTGCACTATAGGTAGGAATGTAAATTGGTACAGCCATCATGGAAAACAGTTTTGAGGTACCTCAAAAAAATTAAAAGTAGAACTATTATATGATCCAGCAACTCCACTTCTGGGCATATATCCAAAGGATATAAAATCACTGTTTCAAAGAGAAATCTGCACTCCCATGTTCATTACAGCTTTATTCACAGTAGCCAAGATAGGGAAACAACATAAATGCCAGTCAATAGATAAATGGAAAAGAAAATTCCACAAAATGGAATACATAAACAAGGGAATAGTACTGTTTATTTTTTATTTTAAATTAACTTTAAAAATTTTTTTAATTATTTTTTTTTTATTTGAGAGGGAGAGAGTGAGCGAGTGGGAGAGAGGAGCAGAGGGAGAGAGAGAGAATCCCAAGCAGGTTCTATGCTCAGTGTGGAGCCCAACATGGGGCTTAATCCCATGACTTTTGAAGCCAAAACCAAGAGTCAGATAACCAACTGAGCCACTGAGGCACCCCAATATATTAAAAAAGTATATACAGGTATTTGCAACAACTTGGTTGCAACTGGAGGATATTAAACTAAGTGAAATAAGCCAGATACAGAAAGATCACTTCATCTTACTTATATATGGAATCTAAAAAAAAGTCAAATTCATAGTAACAGAAAGTACAATGATGGCTATCAGGGAAAAGGGAAGATATCCATCAAATGATACTAACTTTTAGTTATAAGATGAATAAATTCTGGATATCTAATGTATAGCATGTTGACTATAGGTAATAATAATATATTATACACTTGAAATGTTCTGAGAATTAAATTCAGGTGTTCTTACATAAAAAGTAATAGTAATAGTTAACTACAAGAAGTGATGGATATGTTAAGAAGTTTGTGAAAATAATTTCACAATGTATACATATACCAAAATATTAAATTGTATACCTTAAATATATACAAACTTTCTGTCAAAAATAAATAAGTTTTTAAACATTGAAAAAATATTTCAAATCAAGTAAGTACCCTCAAATATTTCAAATACTTTCCATAGTATATATGTTCAATATGTAGGCATTCAAATATCTATTCAAATCTATATTTAATAGTATAATTGTGACCAAAAAAAAAAAAACCATTAGATTTCTCTGAAACAGACTATGCCCCATATTACACCTAAGTCTTCTCCTTTTAATTGGTTTTCATTGGCCTATTGCCTGGTTAGAACTTGATAGAATTTAGGTTTATATTAGTTAAATAGCCACAAAAATAATACTTGTGCCAAATTAAATCACCCAGGATTTATTTCACAAACATTATGTGCAGGGTCTTGTGCTCTTGGGGGAGTAGCAGCAAACAAATAACATGTGTAGACATATACATATTAATTGACTTCCAGGACCTTTAAATGTTCATTTTATCTGTATTTCCTTTGATTTGCAGTCTGTTTGGGATAAAAGAAAGATAAGGGTTCTAGTTAAACTATCCAGATATGGAAGTACAAAACCCTGCCCTCTCTGATTTCAGGATGAAAGCCGCACTAAGGGAGGATGCTGAAATCAAGCTGACCTGAGTTATTCATCTTCCAGAAAGTTCACAATATTTGACAGACATTCAGAAAACCTATTTCGGCATAGTGACCTGGAAAAACACTGGCTTTGAAATCAGAACTGTTATCTTGTCTAGGCCATGCCATTTATTACTATACTGGCAGGGTCTCACTATCTCATCCTGCAGAACTCTACCACTGTCCCAAATCTGGCCTGCTCCTTGTTTAGGGTTCTGCCTTGTATTTCTAACTCCTTGTAGTCCCTATCCAGGCTAAGGTATTCTCCTGTGGCTACTCCAGTCATATGCCTCTCCCTGACCTCAGCTCCTACTAAACAATATTCCTTCCCTAACTATCGTCTACCTTCCAACTGCAGACCTGTGTACAAAATACTATGGAGCCCAGGGACTGCGATGAGGGAGGAATGAGGAATGACTGCTAATGGGTATGGGTTTCTTTTAGGAGTGATTAAAAAGTTCTGGAACTAGATGGTGGTGATAGTTGTAAAACATCATAAATGCACTGAGTTCTATACTTTAAAAGACCCAAAATAGTAAATTTTATGTTATGTGTATTTTACCTTAATGAAAAATAATATATAGATTATGAGCTGGAGAAAACTGAGGCCTTCCAAGAGAAATGATTTGGCCAAGGTCACAGAGCTTAGGTAAGACATTTCCCTTCTGCATAAGTTCTCATATCTATCAGACTTCTGTAGGATGGGCTCCAGGTCTAAATTATGTCTGTACAGGGGCACCTGGCTGGCTCAATTGGTTAAGCGTCTGACTTCAGCTCAGGTCATGATCTCATGGTTTGTGGGTTTGAGCCCCACATTGGGCTCTGTGCTGACAGCTCGGAGCCTGGAGCCTGCTTCAGATTCTGTTTCTCCCTCTCTCTTTGCCCCATCCCATTTGTTCAGTCTCTCTCAAAAATAAACATTTTTAAAAAATTTAAATAAAGTACATTTGTACCTCTTCAGTAACAACTTGAGGATCATCTGTTGGATGAACAGATTTATTCTACATACGAGGAAACCATTACTGATTCACTGCACACTGCCTGTGTCTGGATTCCTGGTCACCTGCTTAATTGAAGCACAGCCAGCAATTCGATGTTAGACGCACTAATACCAACCATTTGCCATGGCAGCGAAGCTACCTTATCTTCTGTCTACTGACACTGCACTCTACCTACTGGGTTGGACTTTCCCCAAACATGTGCAGTTGGAAGGGTCCTCACTCATCCCGTGCCCTCAGCCCACTCTAATCCATATGGAAAGGTAAACTTCTAAGATCTGGCCTCAGTTCAAGTTTATCTGGCTATATTGCAGCTTCAGGGCTACTGCTGGCCTTGTCTGATTTGTAACACCATTATTAAATGTGTTACTTAACAGTAACTTATACTTGCCTAATATATAACTGAATGAGGGCATGAGTCCACCCCACATATGACCCTCAATCTCAAGCCCCACTGAGTCAATAACCTCACTACCTTAATAAGCTTATCAAACAGCTAAAAAGCTGGACAAATTGGCAGAATTTACAGGTCTATTACAACAGCTCTGTTCCCCCAATACATCTTACAAAAGATATTTTTCCAATTCATTTCTGACTGCAATGTAAAACAGTGTTCTAAAATTTATGCAGTCATAAATGAGGGCTAACTGCTTATGTATAGCCCCAGTAAAATTATGCCTGTTGGTAGAAGCCAGAGCAGCCAAGAAACTACACCATTCAATTATATATTCAGCAGACTCATTACTTATAACGCCATTTCTATTAATTTTGTGAGGCTGGCAGTATCAGCATCTCTGAGCTTCCCTGCAGCCCATGTCTTCATACAAGTGACTAAGTGGAGGAACAGAAGATTTACTGGTCAAATGGCCTCCATCTAGCTACATACAGAGGCCTGGAGAACAGGTGAGGCTTAGTAGACTTCATCTCAGACTTAAGATGTCTGAAGAACTACAGAGTAGAGGGTCAGTGCATTCTGAGGAGGGTGTGGGGGCGGGGTAAAATAAGGACATTACTTCCACTATTAACATTGAAAATTTGCTACTAGTGGTATCATTATTATTGCTTTCTATATGTCAGAACCTACTATCAGTAATTTAAAAGAAATATGCAAAAGGCATAGTTCTGTTTAGTCCTCACAACAAATTAATGAGGTAGGTACTATTACCTCATCAAATTAAAGATGAGGTCACTGAAGCAAAGAAAATACAAGTGATCTGCCCATTGTTATACTGCTAATAAATAGGAAGGCTACTATTCTAATCCAGATTTTATCTACAGAGATACTGCCTTAGCCACTTACACCATTTCCATGAGTAGAAGTTCCAGAAAGACAGATTTCAGTTCAACATAAGGACAAACTCTCTCAGAGTTGTCTTCACCTACAATCAGTGGTCTGAAAAGATAGGGAGCCACTTGTTAATGGAGGCATAAAAGCAGTGACTGGATGAACACTTAGGAGGTAGGAACATTCTGGAGGCGTTCAAACAGCGACAAGGAAGCTGAATTAGATGACTTTTCATTAACTTTTTACTTAAATTCTAGTTAGCTAACAAACAGTGTAATATTAGTTTCAAGTGCACAATATAGTGATTCCATACTTACATACAACACTCTATGCTCATCACAAGTGCTCTCCTTAATGCCCATCACCTATTTAACCCATCCCCCCACCCACCTCCCCTCAGGTAACCATGAGGTTGTTTTCTATGGCTAAGAATCTGATTCTTGGTTTGTCTCTTTTCCCTCCCCTTGCTCATTTGTTTAGTTTCTTAAATTCCACATGTGAGTGAAATCTTATTGTATTTGTCTTTCTCTGATTTATTTCACTTAGCATAATATTCACTAGTTCTATCCATGTCCTTGCAAATGGCAAGATCTCATTCTTTTCTATGGCTGAGTAATATTCCATTGTGTGTGTGTGTGTGTGTGTGTGTGTGTGTTCTTTATCCATTCATCAGTCAATGGACACTTTGGCTATTTCCATAGTTTGGCTACTGTAGATAATGCTGCTATAAACATTGGGGAGCATATATCCCTTTGAATTAGTATTTTTTTTATTCTTTGGGTAAATGCCTAGTAGTACAATTGCTGTAATATAGGGTAGTTATATTTTTAACTTGTAGAGGAACCTCTACACTGCTTTCCAGAGTGGCTGCACCTGAGTTTGCATTCCCACAAACAATGCAAGAGGGTTCCCTTTTCTCCACATCCTCACCAATACCTGTTGTTTCTTGTGTTGTTGATTTTACCCACTCTGAGAGGTGTGAGGTGATATCTCATTGTAATTTTGATTTCCATTTCTCTGATGATCAGTGATGCTGAGAAAATGTTCATATGTTTGTTGACCATCTGGATGTCTTCTTTGGAAAAATGTCTAATCATGTCTTCTCACTTTTTAATTAGGTAATTTGTTTTTGGAGGGTGCCTGGATGGTTCAATCAGTTAAGTGTCCAACTCTTGATTTTGGCTTATATCAGGATCTCACAGTCGTGAGATCAAGCCCCATGTTGGGCTCCATGCTGAGCATGGAGCCTGCTTGAGATTCTTTCTCCCTCTCTCTCTGCCCCTCCCCTGACCGTGTGTTTCTCTGATCATGTGGTGGAAGGGAAGGAGAGGCAGGAGAGTTTGATCTGCTAAATGTTATCTTCAACTACTTTTTAACAAAGAACTCTGGCCAGGTTCTCAGAAGTTCAGGGCTATTTGGTTGTAACTCCTGCCTAGAGGCTATGGGATGCACTATATGACATTCAATGTTGCTTTAAATTTGGGAGATTCTAAGAGAGACCTACAGTGTGACCTACTTGAATTTGGAGGAAATCACATGGGTCAGGCAACAGTCAGATTTAGGGTTTTCTCTGAGCTGAAGGTGGCTCCATATTTTAAAAAATCCTCTTCCAATTAGCCAAAGGATGTAGTAAATGATCTCATCCAAAGCATGTGCACAGTGAGAACCCATTAAGATAGATCATGTAAATGCTAATAATGCCATTTTAAATTCTGCTATGGAGGAGATAAATTTCTGTAAACTAGAGAGAAAGGCCCTTCCTACTAATGTCAGCCTCAACTCACATATTCTGTAATGAGTCACCTCTAGGTCCACAAACAAGAAACTTCTATGTAGATGATTAAGGCTAAAGGCCTATATCCATTTGAAGCTTGAGTGGATAAACAATGGCTGGCATATATTAAGTCATCACAAGAAAGCAAAACAGTGTTGCCACTGAATGGAGGTAGGTCCTCAAGTGTTAACAGTCTTGTTAGCAGCCCAAGCATATCCTTTCCTGATATTCTACAGCCCAGAAAGCACAGGATTAAGATTCAAGCGGGGAATAACATTGCTAAAAATTATAGATTAGGATGTACAAAACTCAGTCCCTCCACTGAAACAATCAGCTTGCAAATACTGATAGAACCAACTTTTTCAAAATTCTAGAATCTGATCCAAAGCTTACTGCAATCAGGGATTTCTTAATGCAAAAAGAGGATGCTAAAATGTGTTAGAGAATGTTGAGGCATTTTTGTTCATTTGTCTACTACCCCCTTTTCTCCAGCAGCTGAGAGGCATTCCCACAAGTTTGCATTCCCAAGTTTGCATTCCCACAAACAATGCAAGAGGGTTCCCTTTTCCTCATGCAACTTGCTGGTGCCAGGCTAATGATATTGTTCATAAAATACTGTGGCTGTGTATTTTGACCTGTTTGGCACTTAGGGACAGGCACAGAGAACAGTCAAAAACAAAACAAAAAAACAACTTTGTTTTGTACCCCTACTCCCTTGGGCTAAAGTGGCTTCCCAGGCAGTGACTGCTTCTGTTAAAATTTTTAAAGATATACATTGCCTATGATCACTTACAGTAAGGCGTGGAAGAAGGGGAAAGTAGAAAACAGACCCAACAGCACAGGAAGGAAGAGACTGAGGAAGAAATTCCTTGGGAGAATAAGGACTCAGAAGGCCACTGCACACACTGAAGAAGTAAGGGTACAACATACATGACTTAGAATAGATTCATGCTCAGAAAAATCCTGAAAGAATTACAGGCTTACACTTTTGGAGGAGTGGGTTACATGAGAGTAGTAGAGCAGTAAAAGAAAACTAAGACAAAACTGTGAGCAGCACAGAGTAGTGTTGAAGAAGTGCCCCAGCTCAGAGCCAAGCTGCAAAGAGCAGGAGAATAACGTTTTTTGTTTGTTCGTTTGTTTGTTTTTCTTGACTTCAGTACTTAAATAATTCTCTGTCAGGTGACTGGCAGACCAATAAGATAACATAACAGAGATTTTAGTCACCACACATGACAAGGAATACAGTCTTTGCATGCACGCACACACACACACACACACACACACACACACACAAACTTTGGAAAAGTCGCAAAACAAACAGACCACAGCCCTCAACAATCAACTACAGCTAATCCTGAGGAAGGTGAAGGATCTGATTTCTAGAGTTATGACACTAAAATGTTCAAAATTTCCAGTTTCAATGAAAAACTTACAAGGCATACAAAGAAACAGGAAATTATGGCCCATTCACAGGGAAAGAAATGAACAGAAATCATACCTGAAGAAGCCCAGACATTATAATTACTAGACAAAGACTAACTGTCTTAAGATTCAGGAGGTCTACATTCAAGTGCTGGTTTTGTCACTAATTCACTACATAAGTTGAGCAAGTCACTTGCATTTTCTGGATTTATGTCTCCTCAGAATTTATACAATCAGGAGGTCGGGCTGATCAGTGGTCACAAGCTGAGACTTGGAGAACCAATTTAGCCCACAGATGTGTTCTGTTTGTCCCTCACAGTATTTCTTTTTTTAAAAAAGTGAATTACTGATCAACACTTAAAGTATGGAGGTTTTTACATAAAATCCAATTTCTGGCTTTTCTTGAAAAAAAAAAAACAGAAAATCTCAGCCCACTGGATTTTCCTCCTTCCTACACCCTACCCCATCAATGAGAACCATCAAAATCACTTTTTTTCACTTTAAATTTCATATAGATTTTCAACTGGACACATACCCCAACTTACCCTAGTCTCAGATTGCTTTACTCATGTAAGTTACTGATATGGACCCCATAAAAATCTAAGTTGGCTGCTGCTGGAAAAGATGAGTGTTTCCAATTCTAAATCTACTATGAGTCTAGGGTTTCATACATGTGAAAATCTTCCCCAGAATGCAGCCAAAAAGAGATTCTACGTAATTAAAAGCCAAGAAACACTCTGAAACAGTGAGCTTCCCTATAAACAGGAGACAGTTACTGTGACATCTAATCTGTACAATTGCAAGGAATAACAGTAATGACCTGTTTAGCTCATCCTTTCAATCCCTTGCCTCAAGCTAGGCCAGAAACCAGAGAAATCTAGAATTTGAAGAAACAAGGAAAATACATGCTGATGATATCTGAACAGGCTCTTTACTTTCTGACCAAACCTATGCTTTGTCACACAGGCTTCACCTACTACCACAAATAAGATGTGTCCTGTACACATCTTGCCCTCAAGTGGGCAGTAGGTCCTCCCCAGGCCATGACCCAGAGTCAGAAACAAAGCCCCTTTTTACATGGAGACAAACAAAATGAGAGCCAGAATGATTTGGAGTTAGGGCTCAGCATGTAAAAGGAGGCCCACTAGAGGGGTGGGATTTGCTACTTCTAGGTACAATCATATCTCAGCAGTCTGCTCTCAGCTCCCAGGGGGGAAATCAGCCCAGGAAAGCAGCTGAAGATGTCAATAGCTACATATGGGGACTGATGTTCAGAAAGCTGTAATTTACTTAACCTAATTGCTGGCAAGGTACATCAACTCCTGCATTGTTTTTGTAAAGCCATATCCCAAGTTCAGAAGGGAGAAAATCTGATAACACACACAGACACACACACACAAACACACATACAGAATAAAATTCTGAAAAACAGGAAATTCAAATATTTGGCTGGGTAGAAGGCACATATACCTAGCAATTTATAAAGCAGCCAAAATGGTATCAAACTTCCTAATTACAGGTAACCAAGATACCACAGGTTACAGAATATTTTCATAATACTCAATTATCCCCATTTTACAGGGAGGAAAACTGAGTTTCAAAGATGTACAGAAAGCTGCTCAAGCTGCACATCTAACAGCACAAATGATGCAAGAATCTGGGTTGCTTACAAAAGCAAAAATAAACTTTCTCACAATAGAAAGTTTCTGCACAGCGAAGGAAACAATCAACAAAACTAAAGGGTAGTCTACAGAATGGTTGGAGATACTTGCAAATGATGTATCTGATAAAGCATTAGTATCCAAAATATATAAAGAACTTATAAAACTCGACACCCAAAAAAACACAAATAATTCAGTTAAAAATGAGCAGAAGACATGAATAGACATTTTCCAAAGAAGACAAATAGATGGCCTACAGACACAAGAAAAGATGCTCAACATCACTCATTATCAGGGAAATGGAAATCAAAACTACAGTGAATATCATCTCACACCTGTCAGAATGGCTAAAATTAACAACACAGGAAACCATGGGTGTTGGTGAGAATCTGGAGAAAGGGGAACCCTGTTACACTGTTGATGGGGATGCAAACTGGTGCAGACACTCTGGAAAACAGTATGTAGGTTTCTCAAAAAGTTAAACATAGAACTACCCCATGATCCAGCAATTGCACTCCTAGGAATTTACCCAAAGGATACCAAAATATTGAGTTGAAGGGATACATGCACCCTGATGTTTACAACAGCATTATCAACAATAGCCAAACTATGGAAACAGCTCAAATGCCCATTGACTGATGAGTGGATAAAGAAGATGTGGTACACAGACACACACACACACACACACACACACACACACAGACACACACACTGGAATACTATTCAGCCATAAAAAGGAATGAAATCCTGCCATTTACAATGATGTGGATGGAGCTAGAGAAATAATGCTATGTGAAATAAATCAGTCAGAGAAAGACAAATACCATATGATTTCACTCATATTTGGAATTTAAGAAATAAAACAAATGAACATGGGTCGGGGAGAGAGAGAGACAAACCAAGAAATAGACTCTAAACTATTGAGAACAAATTGGTGGTTACTGGAGGGGAGGTGGTGGCAGGAGGCGTGGCAGGTTGGGGGGATGAGTTAAATAGGTGATGGTATTAAGGAAGGCACTTGTGATGAGCACCAGAAGTGATTAATCACTAAATTCTACACCTGAAGCTAATACTGCATTGTATGTTAACTAGCTGGAATTTAACTAAAAACTTGGAAACTAAAAGAATTTGCATTCCTTAGACTCCACACTGGATTTTAACTTAATAAAAAGTAAGGCTAGCTTGGACAGAACTACCCTAAGAACCCTTGATTATCTATCCTAGGACTGGGGTGCTCATGCAACAATGGGACTTCCAGGTAGGGAATGGGGATGCCCCACTACATCAGTGACCAAGTTGGTTCAATGATCCACAAAGGTGTCCAGTTGGTATGGAGTTCAGTGGAAAGTTTTTTCCCTCCTAATATACTTTCATGTTATGTGCCAAACAACCTAGGGATGATGTTTTCAAGGAGTTACTGAATCTCAGGTCAAGGTGAGTCTGGATAAAGCAGGTCACTGTCCTATAACATGAAGGTACAGTATCCCAGAAAGTCACCCATGTACCTACCAACTACATCAGCACTAATAAAGATTCATAGTTCAATGTGATTTCCTTCTATGTCCTACCTATACATGTAAGAGTTTGAATAAATTCTAGAAGGTGCTTCAGAAATAAAGGAGAAAATAAAAGCCCATGATCATATACCAAATGGTTGAGAGATCCATGACTAGGACTCAGGTATATCATTTCTTAATATAGCTAGTACCATTTCCATAATACCATTCTAACCTCAACCAAAATCAATGTAGAATAATGGAGACAGCAATTTTATTTTAAAATATCTACTACTAGAAAATATCTACTAGATAAGAGTCTATACAACCTCCATCATTCAATCCCTTGAGTATCACAAAATCCCACCAGAAATGTAAACCTAAACATAAATTCTAATAAAGGAGAATTGAAAGAGATAATATTCATAACATTCATGAAACAGCCTGACCCCGTTTCTTTTTACTTATAACACCACAACAGCTGGCCCCTAGGGTTCCATGTACTCCCAAGTAGAGGTGTGAAAAGTTCAACTATTATTAAAACAAAAAGGTTCACAATGATCAAATGCTCATTCTGAATACAATCTGAGGCAACATGTAATGCGATCTTAATTTCTCAAAGAATAAATATTAGTATAGTAGATAGAATATTGGATCTCTAAATTATGATTTGGACCCTGTCATTAACGGCCCTAGTCTGTTATCACAGTCCTCAGTCTAGACTTGTGCTAATACAGTAGCAACTAGCCACATGTGGCTAATGAACACCTGAAATGTGACTAATATAAATGAAGATATACTGCCATTATAGAATACACACCAAATTTCAGTAGAAAAATATATTATTAACAATTTTCATAGTGATAATATATATTATGTGATAATATTTTGGATACATTGGGTTAAGAAAATATATTAAAATTAATTCCACCTGTATTTTTGTATTTTTTTTCTTTTTTTACTGTGGCTACTAGAAAAATTTAATTATATTTGTGGCTTGAATTTGTGATTCATGTGGCTCACATTTGTGGCTAACATTATATTTCTTTTTTATTTATTAAATTTTAGTTAACATACAATATAATATTAGTTTCAGAAGTAGAATTTAGTGATTCATCAGTTACATACAACACTATTCTGGTATAGAGCAGTGGTTCTCAACATCAAAGATTCTGATTTAACTAGCCTGGAGCCTGAGTTTTGATGTTTAAAAAAAAAACATTTTGATGGTTTTTTTTTCACCCATGTGATTTATTTCATCATGCAGCCAGGGCAGAAAACCCTAGGCTAGACTCTGTCATGCATGCCTGAGCCAGTCAGTGGTCTTCTCAAAAGTAAGCTTCAGCTGCTGGGAATGTGTGCTTCTCCTGGTCTTGGAAGCAGAAGCATAAATGCCAGTTCACTGATATGCTAAAGCTTGGCTCTGCCATTTGCCTCCCTGAATCACTCTGCCCCATCCATTTATTTACTGTTTATTATAAAAATGACATTTCACAGAAAGTCAAATACATTTGAATTGGGGTAACACTGGGGTACAGTTTAATCCTTCCTTTAAAGAAAGGTCTGTCAGCACAAGACACACAAGCTGTTTCTTTACAGGACCACACACTAATCCTAAAGACCCATGGTTACTGATGTTTTCTTTCTGATTACCCCTGGGACCAATTCATCAAGCAGCAAGGCTAAGCTGGAACAGAGATGACACTTGAAGACTGATGGAAGATGCCACATACATAGAAGAAAAAGGATTGGATATTTCATTAGGAGATTTTCAGGACAGAAGAGGATGAAAGCTCATTTTGTCTACCTCTCTGCTTCTGAGTACTGACCTCACCTAAATAATTCCAACCAGATAACAGTGTTTCCTAGGTTTACAGCCCTCCAAGAAAGGAGGCCTTTTTTAACCACTAAGGCCAGCCTTGATACATAGACCTTTTGGAGCTAATAACGTGGTGGGGTGATAATGAGGAGGATAATACTGGTGATAAATCAAGTTACCATTTGCCAGTTACCCACCATGTGCCAAGCACTGTGCTAAACACTTTAGACCTTTATGTGATCTCATTTAATCCTCATAAAATTCTGTTATCCTTATTTTTCAGATGAGGAAATCAAGGTTCAGGGAGCTGAAGTCTTTCCAAAAGCCATGGAGTTGGGAGTTAGTAAAGCTGAAATTGCATTGTGGGTTATCTGACTCCAAATGTCCTGCTCCTTCCCTCATGTCACAATGTCATGATAATCCTGATGCCCTTCGTCTTCCAGGAGCCCAAGCCACTCTGATATTTTGTTTGGCATCAGGTATCTTACAGAAGAAACTAACAAAATGTGATAGGCTGTGGTAGGGATGATCATAAGACATCCTAACGTAGCTTTCATATTTGTACTGCCACAAAGTCATTTCACTGTGATCTCTACTGGCATGAAAGAACTGTCAACACCATTTTGTGGATGGGGGTTGGGGGAATCAGAGCCCACAATTACCAGCAAAAAAACAAAAACATATTCTAGCTCATAACTCTAAGGAAGGCCAAAAGCTGAGACATCAGGCCAGTGCTCTTCCCCCATAGCATTCTGCTAATTGATAACCCAGAGGAAGCAGAAACTGCTAAGGAAACCTTTCTCAAGAGCCCCTTCTATTAAGGGCCAGGTTCTTCATGGCACAATGTCAAAAGGGCCAAGACCTTAAAAGCCCCATCAAGGTGACTGCTTCCCACCCTGAACACATCTTAAATCCCAGTCACCTCACTCAAAGTAAGATATGCAATCAGTAAATTCTAGCCCCTGAGAGGGTAGAGAGCCCACACTCTTACATTAATAGCTGAAGACAACACACAGGGGTGTTCACACTTTCCTAAATAAGAGAAAGAAGCAAAGGAGGCAGAGAGGAGTGAGGAGGGGAGGAGGAAGGAAGGGAGAGATCTATAAAACGAAAGAAAAGGGGAGACAAGGAAAATAGTGAAATCAGAAAAGAAGAGATATAAGAAAGGCAAAAGTTCACAGCAATATAAAGTTAAGAGTCTTCAAAAACCATCAAGGCCAAAAGGGAAGTGATTTGTACAAAGTGATTTGTACTTAGGAGACAGGAAGCATGAGGCAGAATATGGGAATTGTTAAAATAAATAAGGGATAAAAAGAAAAGACTCAAAATTAGAAGGGAAAAGATTAAAGGAGGCTCAAGTCCTCAGTAAAAAAAAAAAAAAAAAAAAAAAGGAAAAATTGTGAGAGGAGCCACCAGGAGAGAAATGAACAGGAGAAAAGAGGCTGGTGAAAGGGGAGCCAGGGGCAGGTAGCCAAGGAGACAAGAGAGGGGAGTGAAGGCTGACTGACACTCACCCTCACAAAGCTGGCAGGAAACCATCCCTCCTCATCGTCGATCTGGCCCCACCACCAATCCTTGTTGGAAGCATCCAAGACTTTGATGACGTCGCCAGCTTTAAATGCCAACTCCCGGTTGGCCATGGTGACGTGATCCCATACTGCCTCAGCACTAACGATGGAATCTCCAGTGATCAGCTTAGGAGACAAAATGAGAATGTGTTCAGTCCACACAGCTGGCTACCTTACTTGCCCTTTACCCCACCCACAGAACTCTACTAGTTATGGAAAAACTGACATACTAGTGGTGAAGGGTTGGGGAGAGGGAGATGGCACTGGGAAGCACAAGCTCCACTGGACCACAAGACAAACAATACTTGTCAACTTTCCATTAGCCAGTGGATGGAATGACCCAGAATGTGAATATGAACTACATAAGCCTTATGCTTTTATCCCTACTCATTAGATCCTTCCCCAGAAAAGAAAGAAAGTTCCAGTGCATCTTCTCTTGGTGCTTAAAGGCAGCCCTGGGTCTGGAATGGGTGAAGAGGTTAAAATCAAAGGTTAAAATGAAGATCAAACATATTTGTTCTAGATTCTCTGTATTCCTCCCTGTTTCGTCCTCCTTCTTGGAACTGACCAATTGAGAGTTGGTGGTACATTATTTAACACCACTATAACCCACCCCCAAGGGGTTACACATCATGGCATTCCTCACACACAATGGACTCCAGTCCTGCAGCCTCCTGTTCTCACCCACACATGATGCCATCCAGAGAGGTCATGGGTGTGAAAGAATATGGCTTCCTGTGATGCCTTGCTTCCATAAAACTCAACCTTGGCATAAATTCATTCAGTGATTTGTACCACCACCCTATGAGATACGTAGGGGGTCTAGGTTGAATCCTGCATTTGACAGATGGCAAAACTGAGTCACAAGGAAGCTAAGGAGTGAACTTAGGATCACACAGCAAGACAGGGGCTGTGCAAAGACCTTAACCCTGGTCATTAAAGTATATGACCAGTAGGACTGCGATCCACACAGTAACAGGAAGACATCTATCCCAGTTCCACACCCCTCCCCCCCCACACACATTCACAACACTCATCTAAGCACAGTGATGAGGATGGGGGTGAGAAAAGAGTCTGCCTCTCTCTGGCTGCCATCCTGACCCCTATGTTGTTTGTTACCCTTTTTACCCAGCTGTTTACAGCCTATATGGGCCATCAATCTTCCTGGCATTTGGAGAAACAGATTCTAGAATAGAGAACATATGTCCTGTCAAGGCAAGGGATTCAAGAATTCTCTCTCTAGCACTAAATTTCTGAATATGTTCTCTATATGTTAACTTTTCCATCAATCTGTTTTGAGGAAGGACTGATTCTCTAAGGTAATTGTGGCTCCACAAGCCCAAAGACAAAACGGTTCAAAAATAACAGAGACAGAATATAGAATATGCATCCTCTCACATAGGTCTGTCTTTCAATATGCCAACTAGAGAATAACCCCATGGTCATGAAATTAGCACATAACACATTGCATACACATGAAAACATATCCAATAACTGATCTTTTGACTTAGTTAAGGCATTCTGTTGGTCAGGTACAGCATGGGGGGCTCCTGATCATGGATGCAAGAGAGATTTCCAGTAGGACTTTTTATAACACTACCTTTCAAGTGTTTCATGCTTTACAGTTTACAATGTATTTTCACATCTACTGTATCACTTGATCCTCACTGAATGAGCAAGGTGTCACTATTACCCATATTTTAAAGATAAGGAAACTGAGGCTATGATAGGTAACCTGTGCTTTGGTCAATCATACAAGTTGATAATAATGGAGCCTGGCCTTCTGACTGCATATGCTCTAATGCCCATCATACCATACTACCAATGTCTACTCATTAGCTATACTGAACTCATAAAATTCCATCCATAATATCTCAAACCATATAACTCCTATTCTTAAAGAATCCCAAAGAAGGAGATATGGACAGCTACCTTTAAGTGACTAGTTCCCCTTCCTATGAGAAGATTTATTTTTATGTTGAACCTGTTTTCTTCCAATTGCACTGAAAGTCAATTTCTTCTTGTTCTGACTTCAGTGGAGAAGAATTGCTGGTCACTTGCCTCAATAGAATAAATCTTCATAAAGAAATTTCCCCTCTCCTGCCAAAGATAGTTTCCAACTGGGTGTTGCGAGGGCTCAATAAGCACATACAGCCCTAAATCACAGCATGAAGACTTGTAGCTTAAGGCTATATCCTTGGCTTTTTACCAAAGGTCAAGAGTATCTTGGCATCAATTACCAATCCTTTGCTCAGGACACTATCTATGATGCTGTCTTAGGTACCCTAGGCCCAGGTCTGGCTGATTCCACTGCCTGTATTCTTTCTACAGTCATCTTTCCAACCTTATGCTTGGCTCTTCCCAGCAGCAGTTGGCTCACTCTTGTCCCCAATTAGTCCAGCTGACCTGCCTAGGCCCTCAGATCAGAGATCCCAGCTATACTCTGGACAAGGTCAATATAGGATCCAGGGTCCATAAACAAACTGTAAGTCTGTTGTCAGGGCCTACTTGGAATCAAAGGCAGTCAGAACTGGAAACCATTTCAAGGATCATCAATGTTGAGCCCTCATTTTATAGATCAGGTATAATACAACAGGAGTAATTTGCCTACAGTCAGCAGATGGCCAGCCTCCTAGACCATTTTTTTTCCCAAAGTAACACCATAGATAGAGAAGGTAGAAAAGAACACCTGGATTTAAGACCTTGCTCTACTACTTGCTAAAGGTGTGATGATAATGATAGTGATGATGACGACAATGATGATAATATTAGATAATATAGAGTACTTGCTATATGTTAGGCACTATTCTAAGTACTTTACACACATTAATTCATTGAAGCTTCACAACAGCCCTATGAGGAAATACTATTATTATTCCTATCTTACAGGTGAGGAAACTGAAGTTCAGAGAGGTTAAATAACTTTCCTAAATTTATACAGCTGATAAGTATTGAAGACATAATTCAAATGCAGCTACAATTTGGCTCCAGTGTCTGCTCTTATAAGCTATCGTGCCATTGGGTGGGTTGGTTATACTGTTAAAAATGTATAATTCTATATTCCCACCTGCTTCATGAATTACAACATACTGAACCAAGAGTTGATGGATGTGTGTGCAGACATGAAAGGAAGACTAATCCAGAAGGGGTTGGTAGCTGCATGGGGCTCCTGTGCTTTCCAGTCACAAATATAAGCAGGTATAAGGGGGACGCTACTCCCCCATCCTCTGAGTTGTTTTAAAAGTGAACTAAATTTGGGCTGGAAATTGGTTTCACATCCTCCTTTTGTGTACAGGATTGACTTAAATTGCTACATTTTTTAAATAAATATGCACTTTGCTCACCCATTTTCCATACAACACTCATTCAGTGAGCTTCCACCATTGTCTTCTTATTGTGATTCAGGCCTAGTCCTTACATGAAGATCAAAGGCCCTTCAGGCACCAACACTGAATGCCCTTCAAGCAGTATGCAAAATGGTTAAGGGCAAGCAAACCTAGCTTCAAATCTGGCTTTCCTACTTTAGAAAGTATCAGTGACTTCTAGACTTGAAACACCACCCCCACCCCCAAATCAACTTTGACTTCTTCCTTTTCTTCAAACTAGATTTAAGATCCTTCAAACAGTACTCCATCCTACCTTTCTAGCTGTCCTTCTCCAACTCTCCCACCCCCTCTTAACAGCCTTTCCAAATTCTACTGCCTGTTTGCCATCAAATTCCCCATAGTTTTTAACTATGGGAGATGAGGAATAGAAGAGTCAGAGAAACAAACCAAAATGGAACTTTCAGCATGTAATTAGGATACCAAGGAGCACAATATCACAAAAGCCAAGGAGAACAGTTTCATGATATACAACTTTTGTAATCAATTTCTTCATATATAAAATGGGGATAATAATATCTGCCTCACAGGCAGGGTAGTAGAGAGGGCAAACTGAGTACTGTATGTACAGTGCCTACTGCAGTACTTGGTACATGTTGGCCTAGTACAAGACTTCAGAGGAAGGGAGGAACATATGTGGCTGTTAGGCTCTAGAGTAATTTTGTGGGACACTGAAAATAGGCCTTAAAGAATGGGTAGGATTGTAACATATTGAAGAGTGATCAGGAAAGGCATCTGAGGCAAAGGAATTAGGAATGAGACTACATAAAGTCTCAGAGGTGAAAACTATGGGGAATTTGATGGCAAACAGGTAGTGGAATTTGGAGAGGGCTGGGAAGAGGGGGTTGGGGGAGTTGGGGAAGGACAGCTGGAAAGGTAGTATGGAGTCCTGTTTGAAGGCTCTTAAATCTAGTTTGAGGAAAAGGAAGAAATCAAAGTAGATTTGGGGGTGGGGGTGGTGTTTCAAGTCAAAGTGTCATGAGAGTAAGTTACATGAGGAAATGCTGGTTTGGGAGGGGGAAAAAGAGATGACAAATTTTCTCTCCAATGTGTTGAATATGGGGGGCCAGCAAGATATGCAGGTAGATTTCAAGTTCAAGAGATATCAGGAGAGATAGTTATATAGGTTTTGGAGTCAATGGCTCAGAAATTGTGGAAACCAAGGAAGTTTTCCCTGGAAGAAAGTGCTAAGAAAGAAGATCAGAAACCTCAGGAAACAGCAACAATGGGAGGTGAGGAAGAGAAGAAGAGCCAGAGAAACAAATGAAGCTTTCATTACCTAATGAGAATACCAAGGAGTGTAATCTTGCAAAAGCCAAGGCCAAGAGTTTTAAGTAGCAGATGATAAAATTATCAAATGGTACAGAGCAATAAAATGAAGAAAGCCAATAAATGGCCATTTGGGAGTAGCTATATCAGCTGTTAAATTCTTTACATCTTAAACTGGTTTATACCCTGCCCCCCTCCAAAAACCTTAATTTCCTAATTGTCCCCACCCGTTTATCTTGCAAGTCCAACATAAAGTCAGAAGATGGTACTTACTGGGTTACTCCAACAAGGTACCCAAATAGCTCTTGGCCTTAGGACAGTGCTGATGTGACCTCTAACAAAATAATTCCTAATCCCCAGAATATTTCAGGTAGAGAAACAAATATAGGTTGGCTCTTGCTCAGACTTGCCAGTGAGTGGGACACACAGTGCTCTGTACCCCAAAACTAAAGACACTTTTGGGCATGAATGAGAAGATGGGGAGGAGGAAGACTCATAATATCATTCTTAAAAAAGGAATGAGATCCTATTTATTTTTGTCTAGATTTCCCAGGATAATACTAATTATCAAATATTCTTTTCCATTGATACTATAAGTAGATACATTTGTTATCATACCCATTTTTTTCTGACTTTTAACCTAGAAATATGACCACAACACCCTACAGGAATTGACCTCTAAGAGTTTGACTTCTAAGCCTGGTCGCTGGTCAAAATTGAAGCATGTGTCTACAGTTAACTTGGAGTGGCCAGTGGGCCCTTTCAGAGGGAAGGAAATAAGGCAGGGAAAAAAAGTGAGGAAGAAAGTAAAATAGGGAGTAAGAATGGGGTGACTGGGTGGCTCAGTTGGTTAAGTGTGATCTCACAGTTCGTGAGTTCAAGTCCCACATCGGGCTCTGTGCTGACAGCTCAGAGCCTGGAGCCTGTTTCAGATTCTGTCTCCTTCTCTCTCTGCCCCTCCCCTGCTCATGCTCTTTCTCTGTCCAAAAAATAAATAAACATTAAAAAAATTTAAAAAATAGGGAGTAAGAAAAATCTATATTTGTTGAAAACACATGTGAGGCATTGGGCAAGGGACTTTGTGATCTTAATCTTTATAACTCACCAAGGTAAACATTAACATCCCATTTTTACTGAAGATAATCTGTGACACTAAGCAAGTAGCCCACAGTCACCCAGTTATTAACTGGTAGAGCAGATTTGAATTATTAGCTGGCCTTACTCTACAACCTTGCTTTTGCCATTCCCCCACAAGAAGGCAGATAGAAGGCTCCCAGCTGGTTTCTCCTTCCAGGAATACCAGCCCACCCTGTGAATGACCTAGAGTAGTAGTTCTCAACCCTCTGGAGGGTTTATTAAAACACAGACTACTAGGCCCCCAAGTCTGACTCTCTGATTCAGTTGGTCTTAAGTAAGACTTGAGAATTTTCATTTCAAAAAAGTTCCCATGTGATGCCTATGCTGCTGGTTCACAGACACACTTGGTGAACCACCACCCTGAAGGACCATCATAGTATAGGCTTCACCCTTGCCTCTCCAGGTGTTTCATTCTCCTCAGGGATCCCCATGTGATCCTGTACATTGGGCTCCCTGCCTGTCCACAAGATCTCCTTCAGTGGTTGGTATGTCTGAGAAAGGATATTTTGGGCCATGTAAGGAGTATTCCCAATGCCAGGTCTTGCCAACATAGAAAAATCCCTGGGATCCTAGTTATGCAGAGCCATAACACTTGTCTTCATTTTCTTGCTCTTTCCCTCTAGCTGAACAGTACCACCCCTAAATAGTTATATAATTGTCCAGGGTGACTGTCATAAATATTAGAGTTTTAATAGCAAGAAGCAGAAGGGGGAAATGTTAAAAAATAAAAATGTGTTGTGCAAAATAGCAAATGTGTCAATTGCCATGAAGGTAGCTGACCTGGGCCTGCCTTCTGAGAAGCTTCACGGGACAATAAGAAGGGACATGAGGCATCTTTGTCTCTGTAAGGTTTTCTCGGTTGGTGCCTGCCCCCATCCTTTCAGAAGGTCCCCTTCTTCAACAGCTAGGCATTGACAAGAGCAAAATCCTCTCCTTCATTCCTTTTAGGTACATATAAAATAGGCTGGGATTTTATTCTCTCTCCTGAATAGTCTTTTTTTAATACAGCCTTGTAAACAGATTCTGGCTATCTTGCCCAAAGTGTTTAAGGACAACAGTCTTCCCCACCTGGAAAGGCATGACCCAGGCTGTTTCAACAACAGCTAGGAGGCATCATTGCATAAAGCAAAGACTGGCCATTGAATGAAGCTCTGCCAGTAACTTCTTGAATAAACCTGAGTAATTACTTTACCTGTCTCAGTCTTTTTATCAGTAAAGTTACAGACTTGAACCAGACAGACAATCTCTTAAGTCACCTCCAGCTCTGGCTTTCTATTGAGGCTAACATTTCAGCATCTCAAAGAACAGAAATTTCATTATTACACTGTATTTCTTCTCACTCTCCTTTGTGTTTAATAGGATGCTTTTACTACTCAGGAAAATGAGAAACTGGAGCTGAATATAACTCATTCAGGCATTGCTGTTGACCCAAGCTAGTCGAACTGGCTGGGAAAACTGAGGAATGAGTTTTCCACTTTGGACCCCTGACTACCACATTCAAAAGTCAGAGAAATCATCTTTCTCATGTCATCAGCTCTCGCACCTCCAGTCCCATATTCCCAACTTCCTACTCTAGATTTCAATGGATGGCCTGCTACACTGCCAATAAAACATATGTAAAACTTATCATATGCCCCCATTCCCATCCTTCCTAATTTTTCCCATTTCTAATTCCTCTTCTTGGCGTGCTGTTGTTTTTTTCCATGTGTCTGTCTCTCAGATATGACCCTTTATCTTCATTTCCAATGGCCCATCCTAGGTATGGCCCTTATCACCTCAAGTTGCCTCTCAATTGGCCTTCCTGCTGCCCACAGGTCTCTCTCTCTGCTTAACCTACTCATTAATGATGCATTTCTTAAAAATTGTTTGATGGTGCCACTATCCATGCTCACAAAGACTTAATAACTCCCTACAGTCAATCTTTCAAAGCTCTCCTTAATCAAGCCCTCACCTATAGATCAAACCCTTATCTTGATCCAGGCAGGGACCTTCCACTCTAGCCAAATTTATCTTCTTGCAGGCAGATGCAGTCCTAACTCCATGCTTCTGATTCATCAAAATCCTTAGCCACGGTTAAGTATAGGAACACTGGAGCTAGGCTGCCTCTTCCTATCTGTGTGATGTTGGCCTGCCTGTTCCTCAATTCCTCACCCGATAACTCCAACTTATATCCTTTCTCCTCTTGCCCCTTTCACTAATTTCTAAGTAGGATGAGAAGGAAATAAGGCAATATGGATTTATTCAAGTTGTGCTATTCTCCAAACCACCAGAGTACACACGTGTGAACAGTAGATCTAAAAAATCTGCTTAGGTTGGAGGAAGATGGCAGCGTGGGAAGATGCTGGGCTCACCACGTCCTGCTGATCACTTAGATTCCACCTACACCTGCCTAAATAACCCAGAAAACCACCAGAAGACTAGCAGAACCGATTCTCCAGAGCCAAGTGTAGACGAGAGGCCCACAGAAGAGGGTAGGAAGGGCGGAGAGGCGGTGCGCACTACATGGACTGGCTGGAGGGAGCCAGGGTGGAGGGGCAGCCTGCCAGCAAAGCAGAGCCCCCAAGTCTGGCTTGCAGAAGCAGAGGGGCCAGACAGAGTGTGTTCTGAACAGCAAGTGGGAATTAACATCTGGAAGGTTATAAGCTAACAGCTCTGCTGAGAGAGCAGGAGGGCTGGAAGACAACGGGAGGGAGAGTTGTTGAGCCTCAAACAACAGAGCTCAGCTTGGTAGGGAACAAAGGCACTCACCAGCGCCATCTTCCTCGCCAGTCCCCCAGCGAAAATCCCAAGGGAACCAGTTCCTGTCAGGGAACATGCTTGCACCCCGCGAACACCCAAGGCTATGCTTCTGTGGATCCATCCCTCCGGCGGGTCTGACTCATTCCTGGTACCGCAGGGCCCCTCTCGAAGAGGATCACCAAAGGAAAAGCAAGCAGAGCCTGCCCCTCCCGCCCCTGTGCATGTTGCCGATCCAACCCGGCTAATACGTGAGATCCCGAGGACCACAAGCCTGGCAGTGTGCAAGTAGCCCAGACCGGCCTCACCACCCCACAGTGAATCCCGCCCCTAGGAGACTGAAAGAGAAGGTACACACCAGTCTGACTGTGGCCCCAGAGATGGGCTGGAGGCAGACATCAGGTCTGAGGGCAGCCCCGCCCACCAACGCAAGTTATTCAAGACAGCACAGGTGAAGTGCCCCACAGTTCCCCACCACTCCAGGGACTATCCAAAATGATGAAACAGAAGAATTCCCCTCAAAAGAATCTCCAGGAAATAATGACAGCTGATGAATTGATCAAAAAGGATTTAAACAATATAAGAGAAAGTGAATTTAGAATAATAGTCATAAAATTAATCGCTGGGCTTGAAAACACTATACAGAGCAGCAGAGACTCTATTGCAACAGATATCAAGGGACTAAGGAACAGCCAAAAGGAGCTAAAAAATGCTGTCAATGAGCTGCAAAATAAAATGGAGACAACCACAGCTCAGAGTGAAGAGGCAGAGGAGAGAATAGGTAAATTGGAAGATAATTATGGAAAAAGACGAAGCTGAGAAAAAGACAAATAAAAAAAATCCAGGAGTATGAGGGGAAAATGAGAGAACTAAGTGATGCACTAAAGAGAAATAATCTACACATAACTGGTATTCCAGAGGAGGAATAGAGAGGGAAAGGTGCTGAAAGTGTACCTGAAGAAATAATAGCTGAGACCTTCCCTGATCTGGGGAAGGAAAAAGGCATTGAAATCCAAGAGGCACAGAGAACTCCCTTCAGACGTAACCTGAATCCATCTTCTGCATGACATATCAATAGTGAAACTGGCAAAATACAAGGATAAAGAAAAAATTCTGAAAGCAGCTAGGGATAAACGTGCTCTAACATATACAGGGAGACTGATAACACTCGTGACAGATCTATTTACTGAAACTTGGCAGACCAGAAAGGAATGGAAGGAAATCTTCAATGCGATGAACAGAAAAAAATATGCAGCCGAGAATCCTTTATCCAGCAAATCTGTCATTTAGAATAGAAGGAGAGATAAAGGTCTTCCCAAACAAACAAAAACTGAAGGAATTCATCACCACTAAACCAGTCCTAGAAGAGATCCTAAGCGGGATCCTGTGAGACAAAGTACCAGAGACATCACTACAAGCATGAAACCTACAGACATAACAATGACTCTAAACTCATATCTTTCTATAATACTGAATGAAAATGGACTAAATGCACAAAGCAAAAGACATAGGGTATCAGAATGGATAAAAAAAAACAAGACCCATTTTTTTGCTGTCTACAAGAGACTCATTTTAGACCTGAGGACACCTTTAGATTGAGAGTGAGGGGATGGAGAACTATTTATCATACTACTGGAAGTCAAAAGAAAGCTGGAGTAGCCATAATTATATCATATTAACTAGACTTTAAATTAAAGGCTGTAACAAGAGATGAAGAAGGGCATTATATAATAATTACAGGGTCTATCCATCAGGAAGAGCTAACAATTATAAATGTCTATGTGCCAAATATGGGAGCCCCCAAATATATAAAACAATTACTCACAAACATAAGCAACCTTATTCATAAGAATGTGGTAATTGCAGGAGACTTTAAAACATCATTTAAAGAAATGGATACATCATCTAGACACATGGTCAATAAAGAAACAAGGGCCCTTAATGATACATTGGATCAGATGGACTTGACAGATCTATTTAGAACTCTGCATCCCAAAGCAACAGAATATACTTTCTTCGAGTGCACATGGAACATTCTCCAAGACAGATCACATACTGGGTCACAAAACAGCCCTTCATAAGTATACAAGTATTAAGATCATATCATGCATACTTTCAGACCACAATGCTATGAAGCTTGAAATCAACCACAGGAAAAAGTCTGGAAAACCTCCAAAAGCATGGAGGTTAAAGAACACCCTACTAAAGAATGAATGGGTCAACCAGGAAATTGGAGAAGAAATTAAAAAGTATATGGAAACAAACGAAAATGAAAATACAACAATCCAACTGCTTTGGGATGCATTGAAGGCAGTCCTGAGAGGAAAATACATTGCAATCCAGGCCTATCTCAAGAAACAAGAAAAATCCCAAATACAAAATCTAACAGCACACCTAAAGGAAATAGAAGCAGAACAGCAAAGACAGCCTAAACCCAGGAGAAGAAGAGAAACAATAAGAATCATAGCAGAAATAAACAATATAGAATCTAAAAAAAACTGTAGAGCAGATCAATGAAACCAAGAGTTGGTTTTTTGAAAAAATAAGCAGAATTGATACACCTCTAGCCAGGCTTCTCAAAAAGAAAAGGGAGAGGACCCAAATAGATAAAATCATGAATGAAAATGGAATGATTACAACCATTACCTCATAAATACAAGCAATTATCAGGGAATACTATGAAAAACTATATGCCAACAAACTGGACAACCTGGAAGAAATGGACAAATTCCTAAACACCCACAGGCTTCCAAAACTCAATCAGGAGGAAATAGAAAGCTTGAACAGACCCATAACCAGCGAAGAAATTGAATCAGTCATCAAAAATCTCCCAACAAATAAGAGTCCAGGACCAGATGGCTTCCCAGGGGAGTTCTACCAGACGTTTAAAGCAGAGATAATACCTATCCTTCTCAAGCTATTCCAAGAAATAGAAAGGGAAGGAAAACTTCCAGACATTCTATGAAGCCAGTATTACTTTGATTCCTAAACCAGACAGAGACCCAGTAAAAAAAGAGAACTACAGGCCAATATCCCTGATGAATATGGATGCAAAAATTCTCAATAACATACTAGCAAATCGAATTCAAGCATATAAAAAGAATTATTCACCAAGATCAAGTGGGATTCATTCCTGGGATGCAGGGCTGGTTCAATATTCGCAAATCAATCAATGTGATACATCACATTAATAAAAGAAAAGATAAGAACCATATGATCCTGTCAATCGATGCAGAAAAAGCATTTGACAAAATTCAGCATCTTTCTTAATAAAAACCCTCAAGAAAGTCAGGATTGAAGGAACATACTTAAACATCATAAAAGCCTTTTATGAAAAGCCCACAGCTAACACCATCCTCAATGGGGAAAAACTGAGAGCTTTTTCCCTGAGATCAGGAACACGACAGGGATGTCCACTCTCACCGCTGTTGTTTAACATAGTGTTGGAAGTGCTGGCATCAGCAATCAGACAACAAAAGGAAATCAAAGGCATCAAAATTGGCAAAGATGAAGTTAAGCTTTCACTTATTGCAGATGAAATGATATTATACATGGAAAATCTGATAGACTCCACCAAAAGTCTGCCAGAACTGATACATGAATTCAGCAAAGTTGCAGGATACAAAATCTATGTACAGAAATCAGTTGCATTCTTATACACTAATAATGAAGCAACAGAAAGACAAATAAAGAATCTGATCCCATTCACAATTGCAACAAGAAGCATAAAATACCTAGGAATAAATCTAACCAAAGATGTAAAAGATCTGTATGCTGAAAACTATAGAAAGCTTATGAAGGAAATTGAAGAAGATATAAAGAAATGGAAAAACATTCCGTGCTCCTGGGTTGGAAGAATAAATATTGTTAAAATCTCAATACTACCCAAAGCTATCTACACATTCAATGCAACCCCAATCAAAATTGCACCAGCATTCTTCTCAAAACTAGAACAGGCAATCCTACAATTCATATGGAACCACAAAAGGCCCCAAATACCCAAAGTAATTTTGAAGAAGACCAAAGCAGGAGGTATCACAATCCCAGACTTTAGCCTCTACTACAAAGCTGTACTACAAAGCTCTATCAAGACAGCATGGTATTGGCACAAAAACAGACACATTGACCACTGGAATAGAATAGAAACCCCAGAACTAGACCCACAAACGTATGGCCAACTAATCTTTGACAAAGCAAGAAAGAATATCCAATGGAAGAAAGACAGTCTCTTTAACAAATGGTGCTGGGAGAACTGGACAGCAACATGCAGAAGGTTGAAACTAGACCACTTTCTCACACCATTCACAAAAATAAACTCAAAATGGTTAAAGGACCTGAATGTGAGACAGGAAACCATCAAAACCCTAGAGGAGAAAACAGGAAAAGACCTGTCTGACCTCAGCCATAGCAATTTCTTACTTGACACATCCCCAAAGGCAAGGGAATTAAAAGCAAAAATGAACTATTGGGACCTCATGAAGATAAAAAGCTTCTGGACAGCAAAGGAAACAATCAACAAAAGTAAAAGGCAAACAACGAAATGGGAAAATATATTTGCAAATGACATATTGGACAAAGGGCTAGTGTCCCCAAACTGCACACCCGAAAAACAAATAATCCAGTGAAGAAATGGGCAGAAAACATGAATAGACACTTCTCTAAAGAAGACATCCAGATGGCCAGCAGGCACATGAAAAGATGCTCAACGTCGCTCCTCATCAGGGAATTACAAATCAAAACCACACTCAGATATCACCTCACGCCAGTCAGAGTGGCCAAAATGAACAAATCAGGAGACTCTAGATGCTGGAGAGGATGGGGAGAAACAGGAACCCTCTTGCACTGTTGGTGGGAATGCAAACTGGTGCAGCTGCTCTGGAAGACAGTGTGGAGGTTCCTCAAAAAATTAAAAATAGACCTACCCTATGACCCAGCAGTAGTACTGCTAGGAATTTACCCAAGGGATACAGGAGTGCTGATGCATAGGGGCACTTGTACCCCAATGTTTATAGCAGCACTCTCAACAATAGCCAAATTATGGAAAGAGCCTAAATGTCCATCACCTGACGAATGGATAAGGAAATTGTGTTTTATATACGCAATGGAGTACTACGTGGCAATGAGAAAGATGAAATATGGCCCTATGTAGCAATGTGTATGGAACTGGAGAGTGTGATGCTAAGTGAAATAAGCCATACAGAGAAAGGCAGATACCATATGTGTTCACTCTTATGTGGATCATGAGAAACTTAACAGGAGCCCATGGGGCAGGGGAAGAAAAAAAATAGAGGTTAGAGTTGGAGAAAGCCAAAGCATAAGAGACTCTTAAAAACTGAGAACAAACTGAGGGCTGATGGGGGTTGGGAGGGAGGGGAGGGTGGGTAATGGGTATTGAGGAGGGCAGCTTTTGGGATGAGCACTGGGTGTTGTATGGAAACCAATTTGACAATAAATTTCATATATTAGAAAACTTACAAATAAATAAAATAAAATAAAAAATAAAATAAAATCAGGAAAGACTGGATTTTGCCTAAAGTTAAATTTGGTAAAGAAGTAGTATTCACTTAGAATAGCCAAGATAGGAAGATGTTTGGTCAGTTTTGTAGTTTGGACAGTGTTCATTATTTCTGTTGAGACATGATTATAAATTATTGTTTTGTTGTCTAAATAAATAAATAAATAAATAATCTGCTTAATACATAATGAACAATACTGTTTTTAGCTTCTACAACCTGAGCCCTCAAATCAGACAAGTTCTGAGGAAGACCACAACAACATAATTAGCATCTCTGTCAGGTTGCAGAACATACTATGGAGCTAAGCGAACTGTTTACATAATATGTACCAGGTGGCCTATAGGCTATTCTGTTGTTGATAGGATTAATGGCTGGATGGCTTCTGGGGTGGGATGCAGGTTTTTGCTGAAGATGTACAGAGGTTCTTGATGGTCATCAGGGGATGAAAATATGCCAGATAAGAAAAACACTACTATGAATATTTTTTAAATCCCAAGAATTGGGGGCCCTTGTGTGGCTCAGTTGGTTAAGCGTCCAAATCCAGCTCAGGTCATAATCTCATGGTTCATGGGTTCAAGCCCCACATCAGGCTTTGCGCTGACAGCTCAGAGCCTAGAATCTGCTTTAGATTCTGTGTCTCCTTCTCTCTCTGATCCTCCCCCACACGTGCTCTTTCTCTGTCTCAAAAATGAATAAGTGTTTTTAAAAAGTATTTTAAAAAAATCGAATAATTGATTTTTCTTTCTCCTGTGACTTAATAGTTCATATCTGCATTATTTCAGCTCTAACCTGGGTGTTGCTATCACCCATAACTAAATAATTTCATTTCTGAGCAGAATAGTTAATGAATTCAAGTGATGATGGCTCTAAATGTACTGAAAGGGAGTATGTAAATATCATCTTTTCATGACATGACCACTTTTTCCCTAGTTTGTTCATGTAATTTCTGAGTCATTGGGCATTGGCTTCCTTCAATGTCCCATTGTGCCATCCATTTTTCACTTTAATAAAATGAAAGGTCTATGGTTGGCTTCAGCCACACCTGACAAACACAAAACTCAGCTGGACTGACTTGTTTTTGAAAGATCAGCCCAGATGAGGTTAAGGCTCAGCATGAGCAAGATAGATCACCTGATCCAGAGGCCAATATGCACTTTGGTTACAAGCCAACTCATATCTGCCAGGCCCTAAAAGTTTGGAAAACCCAGATAAGCTTCCCAAGTTATGAAGGAGATTTTTTTCATTCATTATAGACTAATAACAAAGGACACACCTTTCTGTACTTCTTCCAAAGAAGTTACAAGGTGACCTTAGCTATAACGGTGAACAATCAAACATATGTGAAGCAAGGGTATTTACTTGCTTGGTCTGAACCTTAGCAATGGACTCTTCTGATATGAAACTTCAGCCACTAGCTCAACCTAATGGGTCCAGGAGCAAATGAAGTGAGACCCAGATACTGCCTGAAAGTTCATGATGCTAAGAGTTTGGTCTTGTAGAAGAAATAAGTCCTTTAGAGAAAATGCAGCCAAATAGGTCAAGGATTGCACAGATCACAGAGAAGACATGTTTCTGGACCACCAACCAATCATGATCCTGTTGGCTAGAGAAGTCTCTCACCCAGAGCACCTCCCAATCTGATAAACATCAGCTTGAATGTCCAAAACATTGGAAATAGGAGTTAATGTCAAGTTGTTCTGGGATCTTTTGGCCTCCAACCCATTAGGCCAGTTCTCATAGACCTCCTGCTCAGAATCACCCCAGAGTGTCTTTTTTTTTTTTTACTTTATTTTTTTAATGTTACTTTATTTTATTTTAAAAAGAGGGTGAGCATGTGAGCAGGGGAGAGGGGCAGAGGCAGAGCAAGACAGAATCTTAAGCAGGCTCCACACTCAATGCAGAGCCTGACACAGGGCTCGATCCCATGACCTTGGGATCATGACCTGAGCCAAAATCAAGAAACAGACATTCAACCATCATAGCCACCCAGGCACCCCTCATCCTAGAATTTTTTTAAAAAACAGCCAGAGTGAACCTGAATATCATATTGAGACCAAGTATCTTAAACTTACTAAAGCCAGAGTTTGAAATACAAGAATTTCCTCTTACTGCACTGGATCATTTGGAAGAAACCAGAGTCTCTGAAACTTTGTCCTTGACTTCCCCTTCTTGTATTAGATTACAGGCAGGCTGAGGGATTACAGTAGTTTGTCCAGGATGGTTTTCCCAGCCTTGAGAGGCTATTTTCACCTGCTCTGTTGCATCTCTTCTCCCACCCATGCCCTGACCTTCAGCCCTGAGACCCACAGTGGCCCTAATGGAAAATCTCTCTATGCTATAGTCTAGAAACAATTTCTAAGAGCTGTGCTCAATCTATCCAAGTTAGACTCTAATATTCTAAAAGAAAAATTATTAGTAAAACAAAAAATGACTCAGAAATGCTGTCGCTATGAGTTGAGTCAGAAGCATACCATTCCAAACTGGAGGTTACCCTGACCCTTATCTGTTTCTTGAGTCACCTTGGGCTCCATCTCCAAAATTCCTACCCTGGGCACTGTGACCATCTTCTTGGACTTGCTATGGGTACTAAGTTCCAGCCACCCATTTGAGTCTCTTCATTGCCTTCAAACCTTAAGAGATGGTGAAGGCAAGCCTAGGGAAGAGGCAGGGGGCTCAAGGAGCCCCCAATCCCTGAGGTCACCCAGACCTATCTAGGGCTCTGCACCTGGGTTCTTGAATTTCTTCATGTGGTTCTACTGGGACCAGCCCTGGGATCCTTAATTTTTCCTGAATTGTGACTTAAAGGCCAGTCTTGGAGTTTCCTGAGAAGGAGTGGAGGTGGGGCTCCTCTAAGTTTACAAAAGGGGAGGGGGAGAATGAAGAATCTGTCCTCCATGCCTCCCACATGCATAGTTCTATACTCATCAGCACCACAGCCAGAGGGTGGGTGGGCAAGGCAGAGAGAAGGGAAAGTCATTTTTTATCCATTTGACAGATGTCGTGTTAAAATATTGTAGGGGAAGGAGGGCTGTAGGTGGGGGGAGGAGCAGAGAAGGAGATAGGTTGGAACTAATGGTTCTAATGTCATCTTTAAATGTGGCCATCTGCTCTAAGGTGGTGAGAACAGGAACAACATTTAGTTAGGAGCACTTTGACTTGCTCCTATATCTGGAGAACAGAAAGAAAAAAAATAAATATATTTCAATCAATTTAAACACTTTTAAGTCTGCTAAGCATGCCCACCCAGGACAAAGCCTTGCAAATGCTTTGAGCCTTTACAAAGAGAATGTAGGGGAGTCCTTACAACACAAAGAGGAAATCTGCATTTAAAGAGACCATCAGAAAGTAGAAGATGGTTTCTAGTGGCTTATTGATTTCCCTCTGCCTGTTGGCTCACAGTGAGAGAAAAGACATTGGTCAAGGCATTAAACAGTAGCTCTGGTCCCTATCAGCAGTAGTTCCTATTGAGGGGTTGGACATGTTTCTCCTAACAAAGTCTAGCACAATCCTGTGCTCTCAGTAGACATGGTAAATAGTGCATGAGCAGACGGCGGCGGTGTTCTATGAGTAGTCACTGGATCAGGCCTTGGGGGACACAAACTGGCTGAGTTGGAGTTGACTTACCTTCAGAGGAATGCATCATCTAAACTTAGGCTGTCTGAGAGGGCATAAGATCACCATATTCAGACCCACCCTCAGGGCCTAGGAGGGATGGCTTTGGGTCTTTGTCCCAATGGAAAAGTGGTTGTGCTTGTAACAACAGAACTTCAAGTAGGTCAGCCAGGCTTCTGTAAGACAGCTTCTGCCTGTCTGGGCTAGGTGAAGGAGGTGGGGGTGGAGAAGGGAAGGCCCAGGGCAACTGACTGAGGGACAAAGCATCCAGTGTGATGCTAGAACTTGAACATAATCTTCTTGACTCTGTCTCAGGTTCAAGAGCCTGGCAGTGGATTCTTATGCTCAGAGAAGATCTGGATTGGAGATTCTCAAGAACCAGCACACCTAGTTCAGCCTAACAATTTACAGATAAGAAAACTGAGGTTCCAGTGAAGAGGTTACCTAACACCTAAAGCTAGTCAGCAGCAGAGCCAAAATTAGAAACCAAGCCTACAGTATTTTAGAAAGATGGTTGTTAATTGTTTTTGGTTAAAAAACATCAATTGGTTAAAAAATTAATATCTACCCCAGTATCTAAATACTAATGTAGTACTAATGTAGTATGTGTTTTATAAACATTTACACAAAAATGGAAATTAATTGATAATGAGATTAGCAATTTAATATATAAAGAACTTCCAGTGTTTCCTCCCTGAGCTTCACTTTGGAGATCACTGTTTTAGATATTTTCTGGTACTCTTTCCTCCCTCTGCTCTACAGATATCATCCCTTCAGTACTACAACCAGCACTGCCTCTCCTATCCCTCAGGACCCCAGAAAAGTCTGACCCTGGAAATTAAGAACACCTCACTATGAAGGCTAAATGCAGACATTACCAGAATATCTCTCATCACCGAACGTCTTTGCTAAAGAATCTCAAATTCAAATTCACACTAAAATGCAAAGTGAAAAAAAAACAAAACAAACAAACAAAAAAACAATGGGATGGGAAGAAGAGACTCCAGGCCTGGCTTAGTTACTGATTTGTGGTATGAACTTGGGCAGATCTAGCTCCTCTCTGAGCTAGTTGAACTGGGTTATCTCAAATGGAAAGTTGGGGTCACTTTTGAAAGATGCTGCTGCCTTGCTTCTAAAAGCAGGTTTTGACAAGAGACAGAGGGGGAGTTAAAGGGGACAGAGGGGAGGCAAAGAAAACATGGAAACAAGGAAGTCAGAAGAAGTATGTAGTCTGATAAAAAATGTCAAAAGACAAAACTTGACTATTTTGAATTTTTGCCATGGGCTACATACACCCAAAATAGAATTCCAGTCCAAAGATGGCATTTAGGTTCCATTGCCAGAAGAAAGGGCACTGCCTTCTCCACCCAGTTCAGGACACTGGGTTCAAGCCACTCAAGGTAGTTCTATGAAAAGAGTAAGTAGCACCACTTCCATGTTCTTAGCACATTACAGTTTCTAAGTTGCTTTCACATTCATGAGCTCACTGAATGAAGCTAAGTTGCTTTCACATTCATGATCTCCCAGAAACTCTGGAAGATAAGCCAAGTAGGAATAAGACCTTACATTTTAAAAATGAGAAAATAGGCTTGGACAAAGGAAGTCACTCAGTTATCCCAGGAGCAGAGGCCAGAAGAGAACTCAGATCTTCTGACTCATAGTCCAATGTTTTTCTTCTAATAATAGAAAAGATGACTAACATTTACTGAGTGCATACTATATGTCAAAGGCAAATCTAAGTTTTTACATATACTAACTTATTTGATCCCCATTTTAAAAATGAAGAAACCAAGGTTCAAAGAGTTGAAGTGATTGCTGAAGGTCACACAGCTAGAACCAAAACCCAAATAGTTTCACTCTAGAACCAGTGATCTTAACCTCTGCTCTCCATAGCACATCCTCATGCCCCACAGGTTCAAAGAACCTCCAAAGTATAGCAAGGCATAGAACAGTGGGTATATAACCATTAAAAAAATAAAAATTAGGGGCGCCTGGGTGGCTCAGTCGGTTAAGCGTCCAACTTCGGCCCAGGTCACGATCTCACAGTTTGTGAGTTTGAGCCCCGCGTCAGGTTCTGTACTGACAGCTTGTCGCCTGGAGCCTGTTTCGGATTCTGTGTGTGTGTGTGTGTCTCTCTCTCTGCCCCTCCCCAGCTCATGCTCACACTCTGTCTCTGTCAAAAATAAATAAACTTAAAAAAATGAATATATCCATATATATTTATATATCCATAGAACATTTCTCTGGAAGGACCCACTGGTGACCTCTGCAGAGGCAGCCACGTGGCTGGAAGGGAGCAGCAGGAGGGAGATTTTTCACTGTGCATCCTCTTATATCGTTTAGATTTTGACCATGTGGATGTATTTCCTATTCAAAAATAAAATAATTTTAAGATAAGGTGTCTAGGGTCAAGGGAGCTGGGGAAACTGTGTGGCTGCTTCTTGGCAGGGCTTCAGCAGCTAACTCTTCCCTATACACTCTTTGGGCTCTCAAACTTGAAGAACAGAAGGTGTCTCTCTCCTTTTTTCCTCCAGTTTCCCCACTCCAGAAACTGTCTAATCCCCCACACAGGGAAGTACCATAGTCATCCTGCAGATTTTAGCAGCACAAATGAAAAACACTTTCATTTAGGCTCCCACAGCCTATCAGGGGCCATAGGAAAGTAACATATTCACAGCAGGACAGCTGAAGAAAGATACAAAAGGCCATCTTCCCTGATGCCTAGCACCCAAGGCATGACTTCCACAGATTATTTCATCGCCTTCCTGTTACCACTCAGTTTCAATGTATCTCTCCTAGGTTCAGAAAGGCAAAAATATACAAGGTAGAAGGCCTCCTAGAAAATCTGGCCCAGCTTAAGAGTCTATAATATACAAGGAAGAACACATTAAGTGAGAAAAAGTCAGCCCAGCTGAAATTTAATGTCCACATCAAGGCCAGGTGAGAATCAGCCAAGATGGTCTCAAGGGACTCTCCCAGCTTTGGTTCTTGAATAACCACTATCTTATCCTTCAAGAGTTGGCAAAATACTCCACAGACTAAGGCCCTCAAATATTATATTCTTAGATACATTTCTACCTAAACCCTTATGCAGGTCAGCCATACAAAGCTTCTGTACCCTGGAAGCTATGATGAGGTGGGGGTTGATCAAGTGCCTTCAGGGACCCCTCTCTGAAGTAGCTTAAATGGGCAGCACAATTCCCTATCACAACAGTTTAGCATCTTCTCCAACGCTGCACTGCATCCAACATGCAGGATACCAGTAGGACTTAAGCTGCTGTAGAAGGGATGAAAGATCAGTGAACGTGCCTCTCATGGACAAGCAGGATACTTCTGGTGAAGGCCAGGCCCCAGATAGCCCCACTTCCTTGTTCTGTGTCAGAAACAAATCAAGTTTTTAAATTATGTTAACTTAAGCTGCCATGGGCAGCTTTCTTTAGCACTGGATTTCTGGCTGGTAGCTTGGAACTACATAGAGAAAGAACACTAAACAGAGTCTGAAGGCATGGATCCACCACTGCCTAATTATATAGCCTCAGGCTGGTCTCTCCCTCCACTGTGCTTCAGTATCCACATCTGTAAAATGGAGACAATACTGGCCTTAAAGGAAGGATAGGGGAAAGGAGTGAGAACTAAAATGAAAACAAGCTCCTGAATTACCTCTAAACTACCTGTAATAATGACCTGGATGAACTCTTAAGAATCCAAACAGCAGCAAAACATGTTCAACATTTTATGAGACACATTTCACATCCTTTGCCATGATGAATTCTTGTATCCAACAATCCTGAGATTTATAGTTAAGCCCACTTTACAGATTAAAAAAACTGAGGCTTGGAAGACCTTTGGCCACAATGTATAATGGCAAGAAGAAATCTGAACTTGAGCCTATGTAGTCTAGTTCCTGACCCATCCCCTTCAACAAAGCAGGTGAAATAGTCCTGAGCACAAAATGGAATAAGGCACTCTCTTGGGGTCAGCATTCCAGGTTGCTTCCTCTGGCAGATGGCAGGTATAGGTGGTCTGACTTTGCTTTTCCTAGATTAGGAAGAAGTCCTTGCTCCTGATGTCCTCCACTTTTCCTTGCTGCCTAGGGTTCTGAGGAGGCAAAACTGTATAATGTTGCAAACCTGTTTTCTGAGAAAGGATTGACTTAGCACTGAAAAAAATCTGTAAGGTTGAGGGTGACCCCAGTATGACTTTGATCAACCTGACACCATGAGGTTTCCTCTCCCTCACCCCCTTTTCTTTCTATGGCTACTGTGATAGGAGTCAGGCCTGGTTGTTGATGGGCATTGAAAGTAGATTATGGATGGAAGTACAGATTCATGGGTGAAGAATTAGTACGTCTGCAAAGCATTTTCTCAACTTTTAGTCTGAGTTCTTGCCAGCATCTTAGGGATATACTGGCTATTTTGCCTACAGACCAAAGAAGACCCAGACAGAGGAGGGAACCCTGACTGAGGTACACCCTAAGTTTCAAAACAGTGACTGGAATTCATGTTTCTTGATCTCAAATGCAAAGTTGAGAAACAAGCATAGGCCTGTCATAGTCAAGAGTATCCCACTCAGGGTAAGGTTGCTGCTGCAGGGCAGACCTGGCACACTCTAGCTACCTGTCTCTCTGCTTAATACCTTCAATCAACACTGAGTCTAGGGTTCTCTCCTTCCAGCTCCAGCCTTTGGTTACTAAAGGCCAGAAAGGCCTCCCTAGGACATCCCGACCTGATTTCCAGGTTGAGAAATTCTAAAAATAGCAGGTCCTCATTAGTGGGGCCAGATGGCTCAAGCTGTTGTGCCTAGGGGCAGGGTTGTGGTCATTAAGAATGTGGCTATTGAAGTGGCCTGAGGTGATCTCTAAAAATGGTTCCTATTCACTTGACCCAGAAAATCCTACAAAATCATGCAAAGCAAGAGGTTCAAATCTTCATGGTTACTTCAAGAACACACATGAAACTTCCCAGGCCATCAAGAGTATGCATATATGAAATGCCACTAAGTATGTGAATGATGTCACTTTGCAGAAGCAATGTGTGCCATTCCATTGCTACAATGGTGAAGTAGGTAAGTGTGCCCAGACCAAATAGTGCAATGGGACACAGGGCCAGTGGCCCAAAAAGAGTGCTGAATCTTTACTTCACATGCTGAAAACTGCAGAGAGTAATGCTGAACTTAAGGGTTTAGATGCAGATTCTCTGGTCATTGAACACACCCAGGTGAACAAAGTCCCCAAGATGCAGCATAGAACTTACAGGGCTCACAGTTGGACTAACCCATAAATGAGCTCTCCCTGCCACATCAAGATTATCCTTACTGAAAAAGGGCAGATTGTTCCTAAACCAGAAGAGGCAGTTGCACAGAAGAAAAAGATATCCCAAGAGAAACTGAAGAAACAAAAACTTATAGCTCAGGAGTAAATTCTGCATAAAATGCAAATAAAAGTTTTTTAAAAAGAAGAAGAAAATGGCTGTTCTCTCTACCCACCACTGACCCAGAAGAGGCTGGGTCTTAGGCATCCTGCTACTTCCCCTCACATCCTCCCACATACAATTTAGATATACTTGCTGGGGTCCAAGTTGTTACTTCGTTCCCAAGAAAAATGAACTGTGATATTCAGTTACTTTAGGTTGTCTAGGACATCCTTTCACAATCATATCATTCCATAATTGTTTGGAAGTGGATTGGTGGATGGAAGAGCAGGTTCAAGCTTTCTGCGCTGATTAGTGCCAATTTATCTTCTCCATTCTTCTCCATCTGCCTATTAACACAACATCTGAGGGCTCAGTTGCAAATTTTGTTTGCATTGAAGAGACTGCTATAACACATGCCATCTTGAGTATCCATTTTATCCTTGAGCTCACTGCTCTCTGAAGTCTGATTTCACGGATAAAGGAAGGGAGGGCCAGAGCAAACTGATAAAGGCCCACCAGGTGGGGCCAGCACTGGGATGTGCCCACTTGGAAAGCTGGGACAACTAGTTGGTTCTAAGGGTAGCATGTGTTCTGGATCAGAGTGTGCCCCATAGGGGTGTATGGGGCATGTGAGTGTGCCCCATAGGTGTGTTAAAATGTATCTCATCAGGGGAGGGTGATTCATGCAGGTAAGTTCTTTAAAGTATGTATTTTAGGGATAGGAGTGTATTTTCTGGGGGTAGGAGTATATCTGAACATGCATTTCAGTGTGCCCTATGTGTATTTGGGTGTGTGGTCATACCTTATATGCATGCACGTGTGTCCACACATACAAATTTGCATAAGCATGCATCATATGTGCCTTTGTGTGTATACCCTGCCCGTACAGAGTAAGTCCAAATGTGAGTGTACCTCATGATAAACTGAATGTGTGTGTTCCAAGTGTGTCAATGTGAAAGTGTACTCCACACTTGTATCCCATGTGTATCCCAAATGTACCTCACAAAAAGAAAACCTCCAAACTGAACATGAAAGGCAAAAGAATCTAGGGCTACCCTTCATGCATCCCTGGATGATATGATATTTGAGTGGACATACCATAGGTCAAAATAGATGTATCTGAAATGTCAATCAGTAGTTCAATACCAACCTAGCCAGAATTATCTAGTGGCATCTGCCTGGTTTTTTCTGCTATTGACTAACTTTTATAACAAGACCTAGATAGAAACAAAGTGCAGAAGGAATCTTTAGAACAATATCATTGCCAAAGGCCACTTGGTTGGTTGGTTGGTGAATTGATAACAGTTAACTCTACATTCTAAGCTCTTCCTTGCACACCACTGCTTTTAAGAAGCAGCACTGATCTGAGTCAATCAGAGCAATTCTATGAGTCAATTTCCTTAGCCCTAAAATGGGGAATAATCCTGACCTTGCTCACCTCATAGGGTTGTGGAGAAAAGGCCAATGTGGCCAATGTGGCCAATGTGTGTATAGAAAACCATACAATAGTCCTTATCTTCTAGCTCTGCCCTCCAAGAAATGAGAATTTTCCAAACAAAATGATACAGACAAAGGCGAAGAGTGTTGATTTTTTCTAAGTAGGTCATTTGTTAGGAACCTGCAGTTTCCAACACAACTCTTAATTGTATCATGAAAACCCAGTAATGCTCATCACAAATCCTAGCCAAGGACCTGGGGGCCAAGAATTGATTTTTAATTGCCAGGTGCCTCGATGGTTCTGGCTTGATGGACTTGAGAAGGCACTAAATAAAAACACAATTAATTCTGGCTTTCTGCCAAGCTCCTCTTTTAACTTTGCAGGAGACAGGGAGAGAGAAAGCTAGTCTGCTATTCATAGCAATATGTATGTGGCTGGGTGGGGGAGATGGAGCTGGGGTAAGTAAAAGAAAGCCTCCTATAGAAAAAAAATCCAGCTTTCCACCAAGGATCCAAGACATGGGCCAGGTCACAGAACTTTTATACTTTTAATGGAGAGAAGTAAAAGAGTCCTTCATGCTGTGACTGAGAAATAAGGCACAAAGACAATGATATTTGTTCAAGGTTACCCAGTGACTGAGTTCATATTTGCAGCCCCTCTTAAGTCATGTGTATGTCTTTCATTAACAAAACCTTTACAAAGGGCCTACTGAGTGTCACTTCCCTCCATTATAACAGTCACACTGATATTTCTGCCTCAGAGAGTTCTCAGGGATTTACACCCCAATTAACAGAAAAGAAAACGAATTCAGAGAGGCTAAGTACCTTGCCCAAGGTCACAAAACTAAAAAATGACAGATTACTAGTTCAGTGACCATTTGCTTCCCATCACACTACACAGGTTTCCTTCACCATCTGTGAAAATCAAAAGCAGCTTGCAAGCCACAGGTCCAGGAACTCACATCCTTGCTAGGCAATGTTCTAGTTCCAGTACTACTACAAACATACTGTGCTTCCTTGAGTGAGTCCTTTCTCTTTCTAAGCCTTCTAAGCCTAGTTTTCCAGCTTCCACAATGAATTAGATTCAAAATAACTGTAATACCCCTTTTCTAGAAGATACAGCCATCTGGAATGACTTTAAAAGGCACTATAACTTCCAGAGCTTGAGCCCAGATCAGATGTTATATGACAATGACTCTTTGAGTCTCATTTTTCTCATCTGTAAAATGATATTTCCTGTCCTTACTACTTCACAGGACTACAGAAAACATCAAGCGAGATAATTTGTAAAATCCCTGAAAAGTGTAAGACAGTGTTGATTCTTGACAATCAAGAATCAAGCAAGCATTACTAGCCCCAGTTGCCTTTCTCTAAATCCAAGTACAGAAAGTGTCTATGTGCATTTTGTCCAATAAATCTTCCTGAGTCCTCCTGTGCAGTTCAACCTTGATTCTTAAGACAAGCAGTTCATTTGGTTGCAAGGTCTAAGGGAAATTAATAAATCCCTCCACTCCCTTTGGGCCCTAACCACAAAACAGTCTCATAGTTTTGCCTTTGTTCTGACCCCCCCCCCCGCCCACTATACTAGGTCTACCACAGCCTCTCCTAGGGTCACCTGGCTCCCCACTGCCTGCCTCTTTCCCAATGTCAAAGCAGCCACTACTGCCCAGACCTCCTGCCAACCAGCAGGGTTCACAAAGGGAGGAGAAAGGAAGAGAGTGGGCAGAGGAGAGGCTGTGGGAGGTACAGCTAAAAGTAGCTGCTGTCTTTAGGCACCACATTCTGAGGGGGTGGGGGTGGGCACTTAGCACATTCTTCCTGCAGCCAGCTGGGCATGGAGGTGCATGGCTCCCCCTCCTCTAATGAAGGCAGGCAGGCAGAGTTCAGAGCTTCCAGAACCATTCCCAGAGCTGTTTATGGATATGCAGTGCTGGCCTCTTCTGGACCCTGAGGATAGATGTTTGCACAGCACAGGGCTGCATCCAGGGCTCCCTCCCTCAGGAGAACTAATGTAGTCTGCATTGCAGGAGATTCTATGATTTCCTATCCCTCACCTCACTGCCTGGCACCCCAAGAACTACTGACAGGCCTGCTCCCCTCCAGGAGGTTACATAATACTACTGTTCTCCCAGTTTCTCTATCAACTTGCTTTCTCCAGCCAAACTCGAGAGTGCATTCAGGTCTCTGATCTAGCCAAAGGAGCACTGAGCCAGCACCCCATAGCAGAGGTAGCAGGTTACAGAACATAAAGTCCTGATTTGAGGACTCAGGATCCCAGGCCCATCATTGAAACCTTGGACAAGTCCCTTTTCCCTTCAGTGACTTACTTTTCTCACTTGTAAAATAGGAATGCATGCTATAGATCTCCAAGGTATTCTTATCTCTGTCCCTTTGTGATTCTCTGTGAATCCTGCCCACTTAAGTGAAAGAATTACCTCTCCTACCTAAGTTTGTCCTATTTTCTAAGCAGTCTGTCTGAGCTGGGCAGAGCCATTCCCACTGTCCTAATCCCAATTCCCCTAATAAGTAAGGTCTACTCTGGCAAGATTCTAGACTCTGTCCTCCACCTCTGTCCTAGGCCCATTTCAACCAAACTAGTTCTGCTTTTTCCTGTTCTATATAGAAGCTTCTGGCTCAGATTTCATTTGAAAATATGGTTCTTCTATTGAATTCACTCCTCATTTTAATGACATGGGAACTGAGGCCTAGTGGGGAATGGCCTTTATCCCCTGGTGGGAAAGTGGCAGCAAGGTAGGAACAGAGCCATGGCTTGCTTCCAGGGGTCCCAAGACAATTTCCAGTGTTTTTATTTCCTACTGAAGGTATGCCTTCCATATAGTGTCTCTGCTATGCATGCACAACTTTCCTTCTTCTCTGCTACCAACTCTTGACTTTGATGCTCAAAGACCAAATGGCCAATTCTTGCCAAGGGAAACTAGCACAGAAGAATGATAAGGGCAAGAAAGAACTGACCTCAAACACACCCTTAATATTTCCTTTTCCTCCAGGTTGCCCCTTCACCCCTTTCTTCTAAGTTTCCTCATGAGTTTTGCTCTATGTCAGTGGAACCCCTTCAGTTCTGAGTCATGACCACATTCTGACCACAGAGCCCACTATGCAGGACACACTGGAAGAACTACAGGATATAGTGCCGAGAGGCTTGGTTTCTAGGTCAGGAACTACCACTTCCTGAACTGTGTGTCCTTGAGTGAGTCACTTAATCTCTCTATGCCTCAGTTTCTTCAACTACTTCCAGGTTTTAAAAGGAGCCAAGGATAATGAGAAAGAATGAAATATGGCCTTTTATATCAACATGGATGGAACTGAAGAGTGTTATGCTAAGTGAAATAAGTCATACAGAGAAAGACAGATACCATATGTTTTCACTCTTATGTGGATCCTGAGAAACTTAACAGAAAACCATGGGGGAGGGGAAGGGAAAAAAAAGTTAGAGAGGGAGGGAGCCAAACCATAAGAGGCTCTTAAAAACTGGGAATAAACTGAGAGTTGATGGGGGGTGAGAGGGAGGGTAAAGTGGGTGATGGGCATTGAGGAGGGCACCTGTTGGGATGAGCACTGGGTGTTGTATGGAAACCAATCTGACAATAAATTTCATATTAAAAAAATAAAAGGAGCCAATGAAATGACTAGAGAACTTTTTCCAAATTCTTATTAACAGTAGTATTAACTAAATAAATGGCTACTTAAAATACCACAGGAAGGGGCTCTGGGCTGTCAAAGTAGCCACACCCATTCCCTCTTTCCCAGACAGACCTACGAGGCTGATATTTTATCTATAAGAGGCAATTCTCAATTATCCATGCAACATGTCTTTTTAAAGACTGCTAAATCTCAAACTGGAATCTTTCTGCCACTCAGTTCACTGTTGGGCTCTCTTCCCTGCTGGCAGCCACTGTGTGCTCAATGAATACAACCTTTTAGAAGAAACCTAAGCCAAATATAATTAGGAAAGCAGATCCATTACCCCCACCCCAAATCACCCTATGTATTCCAAATCAGCTAAAAAGTATCTTTTGGATTACCTGCTGGTTTTGAATAATAATATCCTTAATCATTTTGATCATTTTTATTAATCACAAAGTAAGCACACATCATTAGCCAGAAGAAATCTTTGAAGCTATCTAATCCTCCTATCCTATCTTGCAGATGAGGAATCCAAATTTCAGAGGGGAGAAGTAATTTACCCAAGGTCACACAGCAAAGGAACAGAATCTTCCCTACTATTACAGCAAATGCACAAGGACTCTTTTTTCCTGAAGGGTTCAAACCATCTCACAGCTGATAATTTTAAATCTAAATAGGTCCCCAGACTACTCACTCTCTAGGGTTGAGTCCTTTTTAGAGTGGGCACAAGCCCCTCAAATTCATCAAGGCCCCCACAATCCTAGAATAAAATCTCACCATCTGTGAAGCCTGCCTATTCATGTGTGCAATAAGCTAGATTCAGGCTGAGCTGACATTTCCTTTTAACATAGCAGTCATTATCATCCCTGGCTGAACATTACTGTTACCTCAAGGAGCTTTTAAAAAAATATTGATGCCATGGCCACCAGATCTCCAGAGATTCTGGGAATTGTTGTTAGTTTTGTTAACTTCCAAGGTGATTCCAATGTGTGTCTAGGGCTGAGAACCACTGGTTAATAAAACAATTCAGCCAACCAAGGCAAACATGCACAAAGATGTTCCCAAACTTTCTCAAAACCAAATATATTGTTTTAAAGCTACATCTATGATGCCCTGTTTTTCCAAAAAGGGGAAAAGAAAAGTGATGGTACACAAAATCTACAGTTGTGGCACTGGCCCTCAGCAAATCCTGGACCTAGTTAAGAAACATATAGTTGATGGGTACTGAAAGAAAATAGGGAATTCTGGAGCCTGAAATAGGATTTACCAGGATTAAGATGCCAAGTGACTCATACTCCTTTCTCTGATGAGGTCATTGGCTTGGTAGATGATTGATAGAAACCTAGAATACATCTTGATTTCTACAAAGCATACAAATCTATCATGACACATTATCCTCATTAACATGTTGGTAAGATAAATGAGGGTAGAGCCCAATGGATTCTGCACTGGTTGACCAGATATATACAAAAGTTAATGGGCTGTAATTCCAAGAAGGGGCTCTGGTGAGATTACCCCCATCATATTGAACATTTCTTTGAATCAACAATTTGGATAATACTTATTCAATTTCCAAATGATGCAATGATAAAATAAACTGTTAGTCTATTTCATGACATAAAGAAAAAAAAATTTAAACCCCTCCCCAAAAGCAAGAATAGACCAACCAAGGGAAATAAAGTTTAACTGATGCAATGTTAGAAGAGACTGCTAATTTGTTGCACAGTATAAAGAAACTTTTTTAAAACCCATAAAAAGCTAGAATGGACTAACCAAACAAAATAAAATTTAATGAATTTGGTTTAAAAAAGCCTCAAAGAACCAATTTCACAACAGAGTAGAAGATTGGACTAGACAGCAAAGCATTTGAGCTTACAATCCCAAAAGGTAGTACAATGGTTCCTAACGCTGGCTACACATTTGAATTACCTTAGGGAGCCTTAAATTTGAAATTTAGAGGGAAAAAAAGCTGTCAAGGACCTATCCAATTAAATTAGAATCTCTCAGAGTGGGGACCTGGCATGGATATTTAGGAACTCCCCAACTGATCTGAATGTTCAGGGAGGGCTGAGAACCAGTAGAATGCTACATTATTAGATATTTCACAGATAGATCAAAGTCCCTTTGTACTTCATCCTCATCAAGTGGCATCTGGAGTAGCATAATCAGTTCTGAGCAGCACATTTTAAAAGAAATATAGAAAAATAAGAGTACTTTGAAAGGAAGGACAATTGTATGAAAACGGCAGTTCCTTCAAAACATTTTGTATTTTAGTCTTCACCAATTCACACTGCCTTTCTCCTTAAAGATCCCAAATATTAAGTTTTCATAAGACTAAAGGAAACCCTTTGATGTATATTCAAGATAAAAAGTCAGTATATTATTTAATAAGGAATTCTGTGCAAAATTGCTGTAAAAATGAAAGGTACGAAAAAGTACTAAAAATGTAAGCAAGCAAACTTGAGGAAGCTAGTATGACTTCAGGAATGACTCACACACCTCCCTCTTTACCTGACTTCATTCAGCTTCACACTAGCTGGAAATGATCAACTCCAACTCTCCCCACTCTCCATTTGAAAGGCAGACCCACGTCCATCTCACCAATGTCTCTGACCTTTACTTACCTCATCTGTAACACAGGGAAAAACAATCATCTCTACCCACTGCACAATGCTGATGTAATGCACAAAATTAGAAAATATGTAAAATTACTTTGTAAACTCCATAGGCCATGAACTGACAAGGGGTCACTAGTAACTGTCATTACTGGACTGTATCCCAAGTCTTCTCTATCTTCTAGGCCTTTACCCCTTAATAGTTTTTCTACTTTGTGCTTTGGTGCCAGGGCAAAGCACAGTTAACTAAATACTCTTGAGAGTTAGACCCACCTAATGACAGGAGACACTCTAGGCAGATATCAGAAGAGCTAAGCTTTGATCAAGGATTCTTAGAAAATCAGAGCCTCAGTTGGACTTAGAAGAAGTTGCAGAGTTACAAATAAGAGCTAGAGAATATAAGATTCCCCACCTCTATCCCACTTCTTGAGGCAAAGCTAATGTGGGGCTGGATCCAGATGCTTTGTGTGAGATCTTCTGAGAAGGTGGTTATTTTGGAAGAATAGGTTCAAGTCCCAATCATGTGTTCATCCAGAAAAACACTCCATAGGCCAAAGGGAGCAGAGGCCAAGATAACAGACAAGGCTGGAAGGACATGCTTTAGCACCATCATTGCAACTGTGAGATTGTGCCCTCTAGTCAGAGCCAAGTGCTCTCAATCTGGGCCTCACCACAGGGCAGAAGAGTACCTCACTCACAGGTTCACTGGAATCTCTCAGCTCCCTAAACACTTAATCACCACACAAGTGAATGAGAAAATCAGCCAAGGTCCAAGACCTGTTCACCAGCCCCACAATCAAAATGGTCTTCCTATTTGCCCAGCCTTCCATTTAGAAACTATTCAGAGACCAACAACCTAGAAACAAAACTCCCCAAACTCCACATTACAGCCAAGTTGGGCATTTTCCTAAGCCACAGACAAAATTGGGGCATACTACACAAATAGATGCTACAGGTTCTGGCAGGGGCTGTCTCAATGGGGGAAAGGCACTGCTCAGTTTGTTCCTACCACACTATCCCTCCACCTCCTCCCTGAATCAGGCAAAAGTCAGAGTGGAAAAAAAATATTTTTCAGGGCCTACAGACTTCCTTGCACTGAAATCTGGGCTGTGAAATGACTCAGTTAATCTTAAGAAGGCATTTGAAAGAAAGGAGAAAGGAATTTGAACCCAGGAGCTTTCCAATAAACAGTCCCCATGGCTAAAAGTCGGCTAGGCTCTGTATGCCTTCTGTGGACATGTTTTCTAGGCATCTGCAGGCAATGAGGATCTTGTTCTTTTTTTGTCCACTTCCCCAAAAGCATCTCTCTAAGTCTTGCTGGGCTCCAGCTCCCATTTTCTAGAGGCCTTTGTGCCTGGACCTTTAAAGGGTGGGCTCTGGAGCTCAGCAGGAACTGAGTAATGCAGGAGGTTGCTAGGATACTGGTAAAGGGCTGTTCCAGAATCCCCTGGTGGGGAGCTGGAGGGGAAAATTTCTGAGCTAGAATTTTGTCCATCCTAAGAGCAAAATCCTATCCTCTACCCAATGCAGTCAGAGAGGAAGAAAGGGAACTAGAAACTTAGTTGGGAAAAGATGGGATAAATCAGAGAGGAAAAGCCCTCTTCTCTTCCATCTCCCCTTCCACAGTAGGAATGGGGGCAGAGTAGATGAGGCTATATCAGAGGGGAGAGTAAATGGAGAAGGGAGAAGATGAAGAGACAGAAGAGGGAGGGTAAAAAAGTAAAAATGCAGAGGGTTCCGCTCTTCTGGGCTGCATTTTTCATATTCTCCCACTCTTCTCTTTTTGCATATCCTCACAAGTCTGAAGGAGAAATGCCAAACCTTTAGGATTCACACAAGTAAAAAGCCACACTGCCAACTTTGGTTCTCTACTTCCCAAACTCCCTTTTAGCTGCTCTTGGGTGGCCTGCCATCTGGCTAGCAACATCCCCTTACTTGCCTAGAGATAAGTTAATTTGAAAAATGCTTACCCATTTTGTCAACTAAATTACTGATGGAAATACCCCTTTAGCCTGAGGGGTTGTGAAGTAGCAGGAGGAGTGGTAGGGGAAATACCCATCCAGTCTGGCACCAGTCAAATCTTTACAGGCCCTAGCACAAGGAGCCCATTCAGAACTGTGGAACACTCAATGCATGCCCTGCTGTTTTTCCTCATTCCTAGCACAACCAACCCCCAGCAACATTCAAGAATGTACATCCTATCCCCTACACACACACACACACACACACACACACACACACACACACACACACAGAATGGTGTGCATACACACCACAAACATACTGTCACATACCCTACACACATACATTTCCAAAGGTTCTCTGCCAAGGGTCTGTCAGGCACTCAGAGGTGAAAGTTGTGGCATTTCATAACACTATTTTGTCACAAACCTGGCTCAAAGACTAGACTTACAGAACTCTTCTCACCTTAAAGGGTGGGGGAAAGCAAAAAGCATTCCATTGCTGTAATCCAGTTTTCTTCCCACACAGCTAGGTAAAAAAATCTCTTAGGTAAAACTTAAGTTTCACCAGATACCAGCAATAAGGCATTTCCTCCCTCCACCCCATCACCCATTGCTTAACATTTCATTTTTCTTTTCACTTGTCTTTCCAGTTGATCGTCCTCTGATTTCAAGTGCATATGGGCACCCAAAATCACAAAACGCAATAACTTGGAGGTTACCTAATCCAACCATCCCCAAAAGCCAATGTTACAGGGAACCCCAAACACATTGAGAAGGAAAAAAAATTCCCAAGGTCAAATAACTGCTCAACAGACAGAACTCAAGTCTGTAGCTGCCCAGCCTGGAGATTTTCCTGTCCAATGTGTCTCAAAACAAAGTGTCCAGCCAAAATATAAGCTTACTTTAGATAATACCACTAGAACTAAGGATGTGTGTGTGGTGGGGGCGGGGGGGTGATGCTCACAAGATTCTCTTTGCAAAGAAACAAGTTCAGGTCAATCCAGACCTCCCCAAAAAAAGGGACCGAAAAGTAAATAATAAGAATTAATACCACCAAACTTCCCAGATCACGCTTATACTATGGTACCAACAGAATTAAAAACAAACAAAAACAAAAACAAACAAACAAACAAACAAAAAAAACCTCTTTTACCCAGATCAAGCCAAGAGCACACCCTGAGGCTCAAAACCTCTTCGGAGGACATTAAATAATACTTTCTGGGTTCTGAGGTCAGGGCAATTTCGAGAGCCCCCCTTCACAGCCCCTTTCCCTTCATAGTCATTTCCAAAAATATTGAACAACAGGATATGGAACCTGACAGCACAATGGCAGCAGTTTCGTACATCACACAGGAGTAGTCGCCCACATGGGTACAGGGGGAACATGCATGTATACTGTATGTGCCCTGATTCATTGCTACATGGGCCAGAAATGGCACTATTTCATTGCTACATGGGCCAGAAATGGCACTATTTCAAGTCAGGTAAACACAGAATGAGGAATACCTGCCAATCAGTGGGTGGAAGTGGAGAGAAAAAAATATGCACATTGGCATCACAGACAATTTTTTCCTGGCTTTTCCAAAGGTGTTCTCAGTGGAAAGAGAAATATAAAATAATAACAATAGCAATAATAACTACAACCACCACCATCTGACAGAAATGCAAATATATGTCAAAATTGAATGTTACTTGTAGTTCATGCCTTCCCCAGCTCTCATCCCATTCCATCCAGACTTTTTTGGAGGGGGAGGGTGCTCAAAACTCTCAATTTAGCATGATACATACTTTCATTTTGTTATGGATATCTTTCAATTAGCGAGACCTCTGATCTTAAAGAACAAGGAAGCAAACAAAAACCATCACTTTCTCATTAGCACTAGCAAGTTCTATTTAAAATGTAGTTCAAGAACATCATGTAAATGAGAATATCCAAAAGAGGCATATACAAATACCATTATTCCCAGGGTGGGTAAAGAGCTGGCTTTTGTTGTTTTTCAGAGGACACGCAGAAAAAAATCCACAAACTCAAATCCAATGGTACAATCTTCTCTGGGAAAAGGAAGTTAAACAGCTCTTATCAAGGTCTTCTCTTGCCAATTCATAAAGATCAGAGAAGGCTTTTATGTCAGTCTATGATTCCAAAGAAATTGACATTAAATGTTTTAATAAATGCTTTAAAGGTGGCTTCTTTCCAGACTGTAAACTGTGATCCCTGAACAGCAAATTGAGAGTCAAATGACACAGTCACCAACTGCCAGCTCACTGCACCCCACCGCATCACTTCTCAAATTCTCACTTCTCATTAGAAACTAAAGAATAATTTTCCTTAAATTCATTCCTTGTATCGATTTTTTTCCCTCTAAACATCCAGCACAGGGCTGTCTTTCCTAAGATGTCAAAAATCCATCACGCTCTTCCCACAACCCCCCTTTCTCCACAAACAAACCCAAATTCACTCCTGATGGCAGGAGAAAATTTTTGACTAAAATTCCCTGATGGAATTTAAAGGTAGTTTTCAAGAAAATGAGTTGACAAGACACCACAAACAGCAAAGCCACTGTTTAAGGACACAGATCTTGCTCCGTGAACGTCACATAGATGGAGAATGCACACACACATGCACACTCAAATAGAATGCATTTCTTTATCAACAATTTTACTCAAGCAATAAGCAACTACATTCACAGGCATATTTAAAAGACAAGACATGACAAAAGATTTAGGGAGAGATAATATACCAACGTCATACATATCACAGCGAGGCCATGTTGAAGCTCAAAACGTTTTCCCCCCTGAGTAAGAAAGCTTGCTCTTTCTCTCCCTTCCTTTCCCTGTCACTGTCTGTCTCTGTCTCTCTCTCTCTCTTTTTTTTCTCGGTGGTTCTCGGGATGAAATCAAAGCGAGAGTTCGCCACAGCTCAGGAGGCTGGACTCCATTCAGCGCGTTCCCAGGAAAAACATGAGTATGACATTGACAAGCAGGAGGACTACAATCACGGCAAAAACAACTACAGTTTGCACATCCAGGGTCATGGTGCAATGCAGAACACTGTAGTGTTCCAAGTGGGGGGCCGGCAGATTGGGAGATGTCAGTCTCTGTTCTGTCAGACTGTCCATACAGCCACCATGCTAAAAAGGAGAGGAGGAAGTCGGATGGTTGGGGAAGGGCTGGGTCTGGCGCCCGAGTTTGGTATGGGGTGGGGGGGGGATGGGGACAGGGGAGATGGCTTTCCCCCTTCTCAGGATTGGGCTGATCTTTCCTCCCTAGCTGAGAAATCTTAGCTCACGCTGAAGTCGGCAGAGTCCAGCATTCTCTCTCAGGCGCCAAGGAAGAGGCAAAATCCTGGCTTTCAAAGGGAAATGCGGGAGGAACCAGTGTGAGGTTCTCAGGCGCCTGATCGGTCTGTCCGGGCGTGCGTCTCCACCTGTTCGGCTATAAGTCAGTCTCAGTCTCCCCCTACTCCCTCTGTATCGCTCGCTTTCCTAGCTTGCTCGCTTTTCTAGCCAAGTTGCTCGCTCTCTCCGCGGGGTTCCCGGTAGCCAGCCTCTCATTTAAAACCTGCCTTGCTGGTTCTCTCCCTCTCCTCTCCCCACCTCCCCCCCTCGGCCGTAGGCGGCCTTTTTATTCACCTAGCTACTGTGGGCGCCTGCGTGAGGCACGACCCGTGCTGCTGACAGTCCCGCGGGCCAATAGCAGGTGCTACAGCCTCGCGTTTACTCGCTGCGTTGGGCGGGACTTAAGCTGGCGTGCTAGCGGCGGTAGCCAATCGGCAGGCCCAAGCCCCCGCCCCGGACTAGCTAGAGCCAAAGGCCGCGGTTCTGGTATGGGGGTGGGGAGCTTGTTGGGGGTGCGTTGAGGGGTATGTAGGGAGGGGGAATGGAGGGAGCACACGAAAGTGGGAGGAAGGGAGAGGGCATGGAAGGGAGAAAGGGAAAGAGGAATAAGGGGAGGATTATGGGAAGCAGGGGGAAAGAGAAGGAAAGAGGAGGGAGAAAATATAGAGGATAAGATGAAGAAAGAAAGGTGATGGAAAGTAAGGGGGGAAAGGTTGAAGAAAAAAATGAAAAAAAAAAAAAGGATAGGTGGGGAGGAAGCATGCCTTGGCAGTCATGTTTTTTGGATTCTGGGCCAAGAAGAAAGCAAAGGTGTCTTTGGCCACTGTTTAAGTATTTATAGACAACTCGTTTTTTTTTTTAATTTTTTTAATGTTTATTTATTTTTGAGAGAGACAGAGACAGAACGCGAGTGGGTTAGGGGCAGAGAGAGAGGGAGACACAGAATCTGAAGCAGGCTCCAGGCTCCGAGCTCTCAGCACAGAGCCCGACACAGGGCTCGAACTAACGGACTATGAGATCATGACCTGAGCCGAAGTCGGATGCTCAACAGGCTGAGCCACCCAGGCGCCCCTATAGACAACTCTTAATTAGCTGTGCACATTAAAAAAAAAAATCAGTGCTGTGGATAGAACCACAAGGACACACTACAAATACACACTGCCATCCCTCCATTTACAGGTCAATTTCCTTTCCTGGTTATGGTTTCTTTAGACTATGACTGTTTGCAGCTAAGTACTGTGAAGGGAAGCCAACTTTGCAGTGGAAAAGCTTCTACAAAATTTGAAATGTACTTGTAATCACTGTGCTCCTGCTCTGTGTTCCTGACCCTATATCTGGAACTAGGGGGAAAGCACTCGCTAGAGACAAAGATTTCAGATTTACTCCCAGCCCAAATTCAGCCTTGCTTTATGACTTTTGGGCCACTCCTTTCCCCTCTCTTGGCCTCCATCTCCCTTCTGTCACATGAAGACTTAGACCTATCAGAAAGTTCAGTGACACCTCAGAAAAATACATGCAATTTCAGCAGGCTCCTGGGCCCTCAAGAACCCAGGACTCCTTTATACAGATCTCTGAAGGCCCTTCTTCCTCTTTCTTTCAAAAACTATAAAAGTGAATAGATAGATATTGGTGGAGGGGGCAGGAACTAGATTAAACAGGAATAGAAATTAAATTCTGGAACTCCTAGAATACCATAGACTCTAAGAGGAATGAGTATTGCTATTTATTCTTTATAAATTGTTGAGGCTAGGACAGCCACCTATCTTAACTAGATGACTGGAAATTCTGAATGAATGCCGGCTATAAACAAAATGGCCCTTAGCCTGCAAGATCGAATAAAAAGAAGTCCCCACTTCAAAGGTTTTGGCTTATAATATCACCTATGAATGATTCATGCCAAAACAAACAACACAAAACCGTGAATCAGATCAAGCTTCTAGATCCAATTACCAATTTATATAACACACAGAAGACAGAAAAAACATATTAAGCTATAATGTGGAGGTACACATTAAAAAAAAATATAGGACCAACAACCTGAAATTTTAGCAAATAAATAGGAAGAAAAAAGTATGACTCAAGTGAAACGTGTGTTCTGATTTATGTGCATACACACATATTTGTGACATTTATGACACAATTGGAAATTTGAACAGACTGGATACTTGATGTTATTAGGAATCACTATTAGTTACTTAGATGTGATAATGATAATGTGGCAAAGTTTAACAAAATGGAGGCAATAGGAGTAATCTTTGTGACCTTGAATTTGGCAATGTTTTCTTAGATATGACATGAAAAACACAAGCAACAACACAATAGACACATTGGACTTCATCAACATTAAAAACTTCTGTGCTTCAAAGGATACTATCAAGAGTATGAAAAGACAACCCACAGAATGGAAGAAAATATTTGGAAATTATATATCTGATAAGAGACTTTTACCTAGAATATATAAAGAGATCTAACAAGTCAATGATAAAAAGAATAACCAACTTAAAAAAACTAGCCAGGGTTCTGAATAACATTTTCCAAAAGAAATAGTCAATAAGCACATGGAAAGATGCTCAACATATTAGCTACCAGGAGAATTCAAATCAAATGCAGGAAGTGCAAATGCAGGATATTTACTACAGCATTATTTGTAGAAAGATACCACTTTACATCCACTAGAATGGCTACAATAAAAAAGCTAGATAATAACATAATTAAGGAAGATATGGAGAAGTCAGAACCTTTATAACACTTCTGGTGAAAATGTAAAATGATGAAGCCACCTTGGAAAACAGACTGGTCAGACCTCAAAAAGTTAAACATAGGGTTACCATTTGACCCAGTAATTCCACTTCTATGTATATATCTAAAAGAAATGAAAAAAAAAATGTCCACACAAAATCTGGTACATGAATGTTCATAATTGCATTATTCACAATAGCCAAAAGATGGAAAAAACTCAAATGTCTGTCAAGGTGAATGGATAAACAAATGTGGAATATTATTCAGCCATAAAAAGGGATGGAATACTATTACTGTAACAACATAAATGAACTTTGAAAATATGCTAAGTGAAAATGCCAGAAACAAAAGGCTTTTGTATGATTCCACTTATATGAAATGTTCATATAATTGTGGTTTAATGAAGCTTTTGTTTCACTTATATATAAATATAAATGTGCTAGATTGTGATGTAAAATTTATTTCTTGTAGGAGGTAATGCCAAAATAGTTTTTAAACTATTAGCCACTCTGCTATATTATGTTGAGACAGATACTAGTGATCAGAACAGTACCATAATGTAAGAAACCAGAATCTTTCTCCTTGCTTTTTTTTTAAGTTTTTATTTGAATTCTAGTTAGTTAACATACAATGTAATATTAGTTTCAGGTGTATAGTATAGAGATTCAACACTTCTATACAACACCTGGTGCTCATCACAACAAATGCACTTCTTAATCCCCATATTTAACCCGTCCCCCCTCACCTCCCTTCTGGTGACCATCAATTTATTCTCTATAGTTAAGAGTCTGTTTCTTGGTTTGCCTCTCTGTCTTTTTTTTCCCCTTTGCTCAGTTGTTTCATTAAATTTCACATATGAGTGAAATCATACAATATTTGTCTTTCTCTGACTTATTTTGCTTAGCATTATACTCTCTAACTCCACCCCTGTCATTGCAAATGGCAATATTTCCTTCTTTTTATGGCTGGGTAATATTCCAGTGTGTGTGTGTGTGTGTGTGTGTGTGTGTGTGTGTGTATGTATACCACCTCTTCTTTATCCACTCATCAGTTGATGGACACTTGGACTGTTTCCATAATTTCACTATTATAGATAATGCTGCTATAAACATTGGGGTCCATGTATCCCTTTGAAGTAGTATTTTTGTATTCTTTGGTTAAATACCTAGTGATGCAGTGCTGGATCACAAGGTAGTTCTATTTTTACCATTTTGAGGAATCTCAATACTGTTTTCCATATTGGCTGCACCAGTTTGCATTCCTACCACCAGTGCAAGAGGGTTCCTCTTTCTCCACATCCTTGCCAAGACCTATTTTTTTCTTGTTCTCCTTGACTTTGAAAGTGCAATCATATCCTACCTCCACTTCATTTTCTACTACCCTTCAATCCGCTGTAGCCTGGCTTTCACTCCAGTCATTTCATAGCAAACTAGAACTTCTTGTGAATGTAAACAAATGACCAACCTGTTACTAAATGGCATGGCCAATTTTCCATTTTTATCTCCCCTGGCTTCTCTCCCTCTTGATTTCATTGATGACTTCCTCTTTCCTGAAATGCAACCTTTAAGTTGGGGACACTATCCACATGATCTGTCTGGTTATACAGTCTTTACTTCATGCCTGGGTTCTTCATTCATTGATTAAGGCCATGATTTCTCAGGGTTTTCTAATCTCATTCCACTTTTCTTCTCATTCCACACTTGCACTGAATGGTGGACCCATCCATTCCCAAAGCTTGAACTACCACCTACATTACACACTGATGCACCTCTTTTAAACAAAGTTACTAGACACTAGGGGGAACAAAACCCTTGCTGGCCTAGAGCTTACAACTCTCTGCTGATGACTCCCAGGTAGTTCTCTTGAATTCCAGAGATGAATTTCCAACTGCCTTCTGGATATCTCCTCCCAAATATCTCACAAGAATGTCAAACTTAATAAATCTAAAATTGAAACCATCTTCCCCCATCCCTGCCAGCTTCCTCCTTCCCCTGAGTTCCCTGTCTTGTAAGAATTTCTCCTTGCCAAAAACCTGTGAGATATACATAAGTCTTGCGTCTCACTCATCTTGCTTCCAGCCAACCAACCAGTCTTCCAAGTCCTGGTGATTCTTTCCCTCTTTAATATCTCTTGTGTCCTTCCTCTGTTTCCCTACTGCCAGTACCTTTAATCAGTGCCTCACCATCTCTGATTCTATTACTACCCATTACTTGGTCTCTTGTGCTGCTCTCTCCCCAATTCAGCCTCTACTCTCCTGTCCAAATTATTTCTCTCAAAAGCAGAACAGCTCTTATCAATCCGATGGTGGATACTATAGATTGGGTGCTCAGGATCCATGCCATCCTCTTTCTAGCCTGCCTTCCTATATTGCTGAAAAGCTCAAAACCAAAAACCTACCATAGCCTGTCATTTCTCAGGCTCCTTTTCATCCAGTGTTCTGGATGTGATTTATTTCTGGTAATCATATGCACATGCACAATATTTGGAAGGAGGTAATGACGCAGAAGCCATATTTCTGCTGCTTCTATTGGCAAGCACAGTGATGGAGATTTTAGGGTTTTCTGCAGCCATGTTACTTTTCCATAGACCCCAGTGTTTGGTTACTATAGTGCTTTGTATATTTAGGGAGCCAGAGCACTTGATTTTTTTTTTTTGCCACTGAGGATCTGGAAAGCATAATGATACTCTAGTCAATAGTTAAGGCAATGGCAGATTCTTGATTCTTAGACTTCAAATAAGGTAGAGTGTTTCCAAAGCCCCTGATGCCTCACCTTCCTGCTTGTAGCACAGAAAATAGCTCCCCTTGTATTCTGAGAGTTATTCCTGGAAGCCCAGCCTAAAGGTCGCCCCTCCAGCCCTTCCACCAATTTTGGAAGCACATCATTTTCTATATTAGGGCTCTTTCTACTGAGAATAGCTAGAGTGATTTAATTTCTGCAGCTGAACCCTGACTCATGTAACTTCTCTGCTTAAAAGCTTTCCATAACTCCGTACTGCCTTTAAGCTAAATTCTGTAGCATGCCATACAGTTCCTTGCCAGTCTGGTGTCCTTTGGTCTTTCTAACCTCAACTTTCACCAATGCCCTCTCATTCTCCATTCTCCAGCTGAACAGAACCTACTATAGTTCTCATAATCATCAGGTTCTCTTGCCTCAAGAACTATGCAAATGTTGCTACCCTTCCCCAGCTCCCACCTCAAAACTCAGTTCACATGCCACCTCCTCCAGAAGGCTTTCTCTTATGTTCTCCCTCAAAATTATTCTGGATCATATCCTTCTCCTATAAGGCCCCGTGTTTGCCCCTCATGGAATACTTATTAAACTGTATTGTATTTTTTTTCTTGTTTGTATCCTGCACTTGATTGTGGAACTAAGAGGGCAGAGACCATGCTTGTCTTGTTCACTGCTTTCTCTCCCATGCCCAGCACAGTGCCTAACACTTAGCAAGTGCTTATTAAACATTTGCTGAATGCATGAATGTTTTCTTCATCCACTTCTTTCCACTCAGAGAATCATATCTTCCAACCACAGAAGGCAATACTTCATAATACCTCAGAGAAAATCTAGTCTAAACACTTATGTCCTAGGTTAGGAAACTGAGGCTCAGAGAATGGAAGCAACATGGCCAGGATTATATAGCTAATTGCTGGCAAGGCAGAAACCAAAACCCTTGTCTCTTGAGTCCCAAACGTACTTTTGAGAGATTTGAGACTCTGGAGTATGACATTTGATCCCAGCTCCATCCATGGCAGTTAGTGTTCTGAGTGAAGTGATTGCCTGACTCTGCTCACAATTTCAAAAAATAATCAAGTCCCCCATATTTCAAGTAGTAGTACTCCCACTCCATAGTCAACCTTTCTGAAGACAAGTATCAAGAAATCAGAGAATTTTTGGTATAGCAAAACCCCTCTTCCATCCTTCATTCCCTTCTGCAATATTCCTACCAAATAGTTATCCAGTCTCAACTCTAACACCCACAACAATGGAGAGGTTCTTCTCTCCTAAGACAACCCAATCATCTCTGGAACAATCTCAGTTGATAGAAAGTTCTTCCATCTCTTTGAGCCAGATGTTATCACCACTTCTACTACAGCCACTGCTGAGGAGCTAACCACTCCATGAGATAGTATGGAATATAAATGCTCCAGGGGGGCACCTGGCTGGCTTAGTCAGTAGAGCATATGACCCTTGATCTCAGGGTCATGAGTCCAAGCCCTACATTGGGTGTGATGCCTACTTAAAAAAAATTCTGCAAACCCTGGAATATAAACGCTCCCAAGCTCACACTAAAATTACTATAAGCATCCAATATATTTCTTAGGAACTGAAGACCACTCATTAGATAATAATAAACACTTATAAAGTGCTAACTCAGCACCAGGCAAGGTTCTAAGCTCTTTACATATATTATCTCTTATTCCTCATAACCACCTGATGAGGTAGATACTATTACTGTCCTTATTTTACACATGATGGAACTGAGGCATGGTGGTTAAATAACTTTCCCAAAGTCACATGGCTAGTCAGTAGTGGAGCCCAGATGTAAACCCAAACAGTTTGACTCTAGAGCCTATCCTCTTACACACTGTGCTATATAAATGCTACTAAGTAACACATGTCCCATCTCCCAACAGCATCTGACAAGATGTCTCTTGGGTCACAGGAATAAAATGTTTCAATGTTCTGAACTGAGTTCTAGTGGCCTACCTCCCAGGCAAGATATTTAAATCTTAAATCTTTGCTTTCTCTCAGGGAAAAGCCAATGCCTAGTTGTCTTTTGCCTCTTATGGTTCAAACAACTCCCAAAGTCACACTTCTTCCAGGAAGTACAACTAAGGAAAGTTCCGCATTTTATTCTGACACCCACTGCTACTCATTTATTGCCATTCTGCCCCCACCCCAGCCACCTAATAATCCCCAATGCTTGCCACAGGCAGTCTGAAGATATTGAATCCTATATGTTTATTGTCTTGGCTACTGATATGAATAGATGTTCTTGCACATTTGTGCATGTCAGACTCATTTAAGAGAATCAGCTCCCTGAGGACAGAGACTCCTGGTTAGTTCAATTATTCAGCACAGAGATCACTGCATCTCCAAAATTAAATTCAATAAGCACTTATTTTTTTATTTTTATTAATTTTTTTATTAAGTAAACACTATCACCAATGCTGGCCTCAAACTCACAACCCTGGGATCAAGAGTTGTATGTTCTACTAACAGCCAGCCAGGTGCTCCAATAAGGGCTTATTCTGACAGTGATGGGGGGTACAGAGAGGCTCTCAGGAAGCTTACAGTCTAGTGGGAGACATAGTCACAATGACACAAAATTTCCATGTCATACAGTAAAGTGTCCTAAGCATAATCAGATAATGAATAAAGTTGTTGATGATTATAGAATGAATCATAAAATTTTATACTTAAAATGGGAATACAAGTTCATTTCCTCCCAACCTCCTTATATAGTAATACTTTCTACAGTATATGTGATGAGGTAAAGGGAATGGAAGAGGAAGAAGAGGAAACACCTACTTTGGGCATGCATGGTGCTAGGCTTTTCAACATGCCATTCTATTTAATCCTCCAAAGAAGCCTGAAAAGAAAGAATTGTTATCACTATTTTAAAGAGTAAGGTTCAGAATGTTTACATCATTTGCCCATAGCCATACAGGTAGGGTGTAGCAGTAACATGATTTAAATAAAGATATATTTCCAAAGCCCACTATTTCTGATGAGTTTTGTCCAGCAGCAGTTTGAATATTTTCAGTAACAGGAAACTCACTCTGAAGCATTCATAGTCATTATTCGTTTTAAGCTGAAATTCATTATTCTGTGGTTCCATTTGTTAGAACACTATCCCCTGGGCCATACAAAAAAAGCTAAGTCCTAAACAATAGTCCTCTTAAAGTGTTCAAACTCTTATTCTTCCTGAACAACCCCCTCTCTCTGTATACACAGCACACATGTACGGTTCAAACTCTGATCCTTCCTGGACAACCACATTTCTCTCTGTATACATAAGCGTGTGCGCGCGCACACACACACACACACACACACACACGCACAGCACTCATTCTCCAAGATAAACATGACCATTTCTTTAAGCTCTTCCTTGTGGCATGGTTTGCAATCCTCCCCAGGCTGGTTGCTCATCAGTTTGTCCAACATCCCTCAGAACACATTCCCAGGTGAAAGTGACAATGGGGAGTGGGAATATCATCTGCCTTATTCTGAACACTAGTTCTTAGGAAGAGATTCCTGTGAGCTCACATTCACCTAAAATGTCTGATGTTCATGTGTGCTGCTGTGCCCTCACCATGCCTTGAGAAGTTCATGGCAAAGTGAAAAAAAAGCAGTGGATAAGAAGTTAAAACTTTCAGAAGTAAGTCCAACCTCTGCTTCTTGTTAGCTGTGTGACCTCAAACAAGTCTCTTAAATTCCTTAAAGCTCAAAAAGCTATGACTGGTTTTCAATTGTAACTTAACATAAAGTATTGTTTTAAATTTTTAACTACCAAAAAAAAAATAAATAAATTTTCAACTACCTTACCAAAAGTGTGGATGGCAAGAAGTTGGTCCCAAGTAGGGTAACCTGAGGAAAGGGTGATGAGTGATTTGCTGAGGTTAAAGAATAAGGATGCATATAATTGTGTGGTTGTGAGGGGTGGTGTTTTAAGGGAGGAAACTAGACCATAGGGTTAAGAATTAGCCTCTGCCTGAAGACTTTTCTCCTAGCTCTCTATAAGTTTAGCTATTTCATCTTTTCAAAAGGAATCTTTCCCTGACTACCCTCTTTAAAACGGTACCACCTCATTGTTATCCTATTATCTTAATTTTCATTCTAGTCCTATCACTATATGAAAAGTTATATAATTAGTTTTTTTATTGATTTATTGTCTCCCTGTATAAACTCTAAGCTCCATGAAGGCAGAGAATGTTTTGTTCATTGTTGTATCCCCAGCACATAGAGCAGTACTTGACATTCAACAAATATTTTTTAAATGACTGAATAATGAATGAATGAGTGAGTGAATACGTGAATAAAAGCATAGCTCTGCTGACTCACAATATAGGATGCAGAAAAAATGTGTCATGGAAAACATTTTCTACTGCAGCCTGTGAACACCTACTTTTGCCTCTCCCCCACCAAGGGCCTTCGTTAGTTAGAATTCCTCAAAAAAAAGGACTAAAAGTTCCAGATTACAGGCTGAGAATTTCAGGACCTCTTTGGTTTTCTGTTCCCAGTTGGCACAGACTCCACTCTAAACCACCAGCTGAAAGCCCTTCCCTCAAGAATCACTGCCCATACTGATCTCATGTGGCCAAAGACTATATACATATTTGAATAAATACCCAAGAACATCAGTTTCCTCCTATTCCTTACATGGATTTATTTCAGGCCTGTTTTATGGGGGGTGGAGGGGCCAAGGGGACTTATTTCAATTCCATTTCAAGTGTGTCATTAGACCACACAGGGTAGAAAGGACTGGTTGGAAAAGAGAAGCAAGGGTTTAAAAGCCCCTTCAGAGGAAGTACAATGCTTTCAGGTTCAGGCTCAGATCTTTCTGGAACAGCCAAACCCAGTCATGAATCAATTAAAGACTGGGATGGGCAGTGAATGCTTCCCTCAGTATCAGGCCCAGTATTTACTTTTGGAGCCTAATCTGGATAGTTCCATTTTTGGGCTTCATGACTCATTCAACCAGCTACCCTCTCTGACCCCCATGTCCATATTATTTATTTATGAGTTTCATTTAACAGTAATCTACTGGGCAGTCAGGACACTAAATGTTCATCTTCAAATTAAGCATGAGGATTTGCTCATAGTCTCCCTTTCTTTCTCTCTCTCTCTCTCTCTCTCTCTGTCTGTCTCTCTCTTTCTCTCCCCACCCTCACTCTGTGCTTTAATTAAGCAAGCCAGGAATAGCCCTAGACTTAGAAGAAGTATATAGCTTGGTAGCTAAGAACTCAGGCACTAGAGCCAGCCTACTAAGGTTCAACCTTAGTTCTGCCAATTACTGTTTGTGTGACCAGGAACAAGTTTTTATTTTAATTCTAGTTAGTTAACATTCAGTGTTGTATTAGTTTCGGGTGTTCAATATAGTGATTCAACAATTCCATAAGTAACTCCAGGGCTCATCATGACACATATATTCCTTCATCGCCATCACCTATTTAATCCATCCCCCCATCAATCTTTCATTTGGTTACCATCAGTTTGTTCTCTATAGTTAAGAGTCTGTTTCTTGGTCTCTCTCTCTTCTCTTTTTCCTTTTCCCATTTCTTTTGTTTCATAAATTCCACATATGAGTGAAATCATATGGTATTTATATTTCTCTGATTTATTGCACTTAGCATTATACTCTCTAGCTCCACCCATGTCATTGCAAATGACAAGATTTCATTCCTTGTTTATGGATGAATAGTATTCCATTGTTGGTGTTGTGAGGATTTCTGCATCTATGTTCATCAGGGATATTGGCCTGTAATTCCTTTTTCATGGTGTCTTTATCTGCTTTTGGTATCAGGGTAATTCTGACCTCATAGAATTACACTTGGAAGTTTTCCTTCCTTTTCTGTATTTTAAAATAGTTTGAGAAGAATAGGTATTAACTCTTCTTTAAATGTTTGGTAGAATTTGCCTGTGAAGCCATCTGGTCCTGGACTTTTGTTTGGTGGGAGTGTTTTGATTACCGATTCAATTTCTTTGCTGATAATTGGTATGTTCAAATTTTCTATTTCTTCCAGTTTCAGTTTTGGTAGGTTATATGTTTCTAGGATTTTATCCATTTCTTCTAGGTTATGCAGTTTGTTGGCATATAGTTTTTCATAATATTCTCTTATAATTGTTTGTATTTCTGTGGTATTGGTTGTTATTACTCCTCTATCATTTGAGACTTTGAGTCCTTTCTCTTTTTTTATGGATAAATCTGGCTAGAGGTTTATCAATTTTATTGATTTTCTCAAGGAACCATCTCCAGGTTTCATTGATCTTTTCTTTTTTTTTTTAATTTCCATATCATTTATTTCTGCTCTGATATTTATTATTCCCTTCCTTCTGCTGGTTTTAGGTTTTGTTTGTTGTTCTTTTTCTAGCTCCTTTAGGTGTAAACCTAGGTTATTTGAGATTTTTCTTGCTTCCTGAGGTAGCCCTATTGCTATAAAATTCCATTTTAGAACCACTTTGGCTGCATCCAGAAGGTTTAGACTGGTTTTTATTTCAATTTGTTTCCATGTACTTTTTAGATTTTTTTCTTTTATTTTCTGGTTGACCCATTCATTGTTTCATTTAACTTCCATGTTTTCTGGTCTTTCCAGAATTTTTACTTGTGTTTGACTTCTAGTTTCATAGCATTGTAGTCAGAAAAGATGCATGGTGTCACTTCAATCTTTTTTAATTTTCTGAGGCTTCTTTTGTGGGCTAATATGTGATCTATTTAGAAAATGTTTCATGTGAACTTGAAAAGAATGTGTATTCTGCTGTTTTAGGATGGATAGTTCTGAATACATCTGTTAAATCCATCTAGTCCAGTGTGTCATTCAAAGCCATTGTTACTTTTTGATTTTCTGTTTAGATGACCTGTCCATTGATGTAACTGGGGTATTAAAGTCCCCTACTATCATTGTATCATCATCAATTAGTTCCCTTATGTTTGCTATTAAATGTTTTATATATTTGGGTACTCCCATTTTGGGTGCACAAATATTTATAGTTATTATATCTTCTTGTTGGACTCTCCCCTTTATGATTATATAGTGTCCTTCTTTGTCTCTTGTTACAGTCTTTTCTCTAAAGTCTATTTATTCTGATATATGAATTGCTATTCTGGCTTTGTTTTGACATCCATTTGCATGATAGATGTTTCTCCATCCCCTTTCAGTCTGCAGGTGTCTTTAGTTCTAAAATGAGTCTCTTGTATTAAGCATGTAGATGGGTCTTGGTTTTATATCCATTCTGACACCCCATGTCTTTGGATTGGGGCATTTAGTATTTACATTCAAAGTAATTATTGAAAGATATGCATTCACTGCTATTTTAGTACTTGTTTTGTGGTTGCTTCTGAAGATTTTCTCTGATCCTTTCTTGTCTTTCTCTCTTTCATGGTTTGCTGGTTTTCTCTAGTCGTATATTTGGATTTCTTGCTCTTTTTTTCTTTCCATATTTATTAGTGGTTTTTGATATAGGGTTACCATTAGGTTTGCATAGAACCTATTCTGCATAAAACACTCTATATTAAGTTGATGGTCATTAAGTTTGAATGTTTTTAATGTTTATTCTTTTTTTTTGAGAGACAGAGAGAGACAGAGCACAAGTAGGGGAGGGGCAGCAAGAGAGAGAGAGAGAGAGAGAGAGAGAGAGAGAGAGAGAATTTGAAGCAGGCTCCAGGCTCTGAGCTGTCAGCACAAAGCCCGATATGGGGCTCAAACCTACAAACCACGAGATCATGACCTGAGCCGAAGCTGGATGCTTAACCAACTGAGCCACCCAGGTGCCCCAAGTCGATGGTCGTTTAAGTTTGAACCCATTCCCTCCTCTCCTCCCCATGTTTTCGGTATATGATGTCATATTTTACATCTTTTTATTTTGTAAGTTCCTTGAGTGATATTTTACAAAACATATTCATTTTTGCTGCCTCTGTGTTTCTGCTACCTTCATACTTCCACTTTTGGTCTTTCATTTCACTTAAAGATCCCCTTTAATATTTCTTGCAGGGCTGCTTTAATGGTCATGAACTCCCTTAGTTTTTATTTGTCTGAGAAACTCTTAATCTCTCTGTCTATTCTAGATTAGAGCCTTGCTGGGTACTGTATTCTTGGCTGTAGATTTTTCTCTTTCAGCACTTTGAATATATCATGCCACTCCCTTCTGTCTTGGAAGGTTTCTGCTGAAACATCCCTTGATAACTTTATGGTGTTTCCTTTGTATGTAACTGTCTTCTTTTGTCTTGCTGCTTTAATTTTTTTCGTTACCACTATATTTTTCCATTTTAAGTATAATATGGCTTGTTATGGATCTTTTTTTTAATTTTTTTGGAGGTTCTCTGTGCCTCTTGGATCTGGATATCTGTTTCCTTCCCCAGATTAGGGAAGTTTTTAGGTATTAAATACCTAATAAAATAAATTTTCTTTCCCTTTTTCTCTCTCTTCTTCTACTGAGACTCCTATAATGAATATTATTAAGTTTGATGGAGTCACTGAATTCCCTAAGTCTATTCTTGTTTTGCATAATTCTTTTTTCTCTCTTTTTTTCAGCTTGATTACTTCCCATTACTTTATCTTCTAGGTCATTAATTTGTCCCTATGCTTCTGCCATCCTGCTATTTATTCCATCAAGGGTGTTTCTCATTTTGTTTATTTAGACCTTTATCTCTGCTATGTTTTTCCTTATGTTAAGTGTCTCATTGATACTTTCCACTGTCTTCTCAAGTCCAATATCTTTGTCATCATTACTTTAAATTTTCTATCAAGCATGTAACTTATATCTGTTTCATTTAGATCTCTGGCCATGGCCTTGTTCTGTTCTTTCATTTGGGACAAATGCCTCAGTCTTTTCCTTTTGTCTATTTCTCTGTGTTAGGAAAGGCAGCTAAGTCCCTTCTTAAGTGTAATGGTCTTATGAACAAGAGGTCTTATAGTGTCCTGAAGTGTAGTGTCCCCTGTTCCCCAGGGCCTTGTGCTCTGGGGAGTGTCTCCAATTTGTGCTGCATGTTCTCTACTGTTGTATCCTAGCCACTTTATCCTTCAGGCCAGTTGTCTGAAGAAACTCTCTTTGTCTGTTATGGGCAGTGTTTGGCCCATGGCCTGAATGTGGTGAGTTTTTTTTTCCTAGATGTGCTCTTGTCTGCTTGTGAAATGAGACCTGTTGCCACCACTACAAGAACAATGGCTCCACAAAACTCTCACATCAGGAGATTCAGTGTAAGCAGGGTTTGGGGCTGGTCTTCTGGGGGAGGGTACCCCTGCAAGTGTGACTGGGAAGAGCAGTTCCATCAGTGTATGGGGGCAGTGCTTGATGTAAGCAAGTAAGGTAGTCAGTGTCAGTGCTGCTGTGCTGTTTTCCATAGTTGACCTTGTACTTGCTAAGGGGCAGGGGAGGGAAGTGGCACAGGCCAGTTCCTTTCTTCTCAGAGGGATCTGTATGTGAATGCTGGTTCTGTAGGGCACACTCCAAGATGAGCAAATAACCTTCCCACTGTGTGCCCCCAGGCACTCTTCAAATTGCTGTTTCCAGGCTGTTTGTCCCAGGGCTGTTTGTACTGCTTTCACTCTTAGAACAGCCCCAATGCCCTCTGGGCTCTCCCTGAGCCACTAACCTTTAGAACTCCAGGTTTTAAGCCTGGCTGGTTGCAAGAACTCATGAATTCAGTCCCTTTCACTTTCCAAGCCAATTGCTATGGGGAATCATCATCCATGTCCTCCCCCATGTGCTAGTCTGTTTCTTGCCCTTCTCTACAACTGTAGCTCCCTTCCCACTGCAGCAGCCATTATCTGTTTCTCTCCCAAACTGTGTCTCTGCACTTCCTGCCTTCTTCAATGTGGCCTATTCTCTACCTTTAGTTGTGGAGTTTGTTCTGCCAGTCTTCTGGTCATTTTCTGGGGTATTTACAATTATTTGATTGTTATCTAATTATATTTGTGGGATGAAGCAAGCATAGGGTCACCCTACTCTGCTGTCATCTTTCTGCTCTCTATTTAATGTCTCTGAGCCTCACTTTTCTCATCTTAAAAATGAGGAGAATGGTATAATGCCCTTCACTTGGAGCAAGCCCCATACTCTCACTACCCTAGTTTCCTCATATGTGAAACAGATTCATACAGTTGTTGATGAGGGTTTAAAGAATCAATACATGCAAAGCAATTAGAACAATGCTGGTACACAATAATTCTCAATAAATACTAACAAATACTATAATTCAGGGTTTGAATACGATCTCTGCCCCTAACTTTAGGCAAATCATATACTCTTTAACCCTCAGTTTCCACATCTATAAACAGGAGAAACAAATAATACCTACCAAAGAAATGATGAAATAAATGATTTGAAAGTGCTCTATGGAGTAAAAAATTTATTTAAAATATGAAGAATTGTTTATAGTAGAATAAAGTAGGGGGCATACCAAATGGAGATTCTACCTAGTCAAGGCTCCCTGCTGCTCCCTCCCAAATTCTGAATAGGCCTATTTCTCATCAGGCCATTTGGCAATACGTGTGTGGAGAAGATTTTTCATCTCTCCCAGATTTAGTTTCCCCAACTTTAAAGTACAAACACTGTTGTGAGATTTACATGAATTCATATGTGTGAAGGTGCTTTTAAAATGCAAAACACCAAACAAATGTGAGGAATTATTATTGTATTAAAATAATAAAGGCTATCATTAATTGAACACTTGCTATGTGAAAGACCATACCAAGTGCTTTACAAATATTAAGTAATTTCATCCTCATAATAATACCAATAACCAGGTATACTATTATTGAAGTTTCACAGATAAGGTATGGTGGTTAATTTTATGTGTCAAACTGACTGGACCACCATGCCCAAATATTTGGTCAAACATTAATCTGAATATTTCTGTGAAGGTATTTTTTGATGAAATTAACACTTAAATCAGTGGATTTTGAATAAAGCAGATTATATTCCATAATGTGGGTGGGGCTAATCTAATAGATTGAAGGTTTTAATAGAACAAAGATTGACCTCCCCTGAGCAAGAAGGGATTCTGCCAGCAGACTGCCTTTGGACTCAGACTGCAACTCTTCTCAGATTGCTGGCCTACCCTGCATATTTTGGACTTGCACCTCTAATATTCACATAAACAAATGCCTTAAAATCTCTCTCCATCTCTCTCTACAGACGTACATACGCACACACCCTGTTGCTACTGTTTTTCTGGAGAACTCTAATACATAGGAAACTGAAGATTAGAATGGTTAAATCCCTTGCCCACAATTACACAGCTAGTCAGTAGCAGAGCCAGAAACATAATGATCATCTTCCTTGTTTCTGCCCTGTTCTGCATCTCTTTCAATCAATCCAGCAGCAATAAGCATTGAATCCATCTCCAAAATTGATGTTAAATATTTCCTCTTCTCCCCAACCTCACTGACTTCATCTCTGCAGCAGCCTCTTAATTGGGCTTGCCATCTCCACTTTCATCCTCCTCAATCCATTCTCTATAGATTCTTGTTAAAGTCAACTTCTCAGATTAATAAGCCAACCCCATCATTCCACTGCTTCAAATGATTCCTATTGTACTTAGAATGAATAGCACTTGCCAGTGTTCAGCACTATCATGTACACTGTGAGCATATTAACTCAATCCTCACAATAACACTATGGGTAGTACCATTATTATCCCCATTTTTGAAAGGGCATAACTGAGCCACAGAAAGTTTAGGCAACATGCTTATGATCACAAAACTAGGAAGCAGCAGAGTCAGAATTGAACCTGAGCAGTCTAGTTCCAGAGTGTGTGCTATTAACCACTGAATCATACTGCTTTTGAGGATAGTTGATGCACACCCTCCCTGGGCCTACAAACTCCCTAGGCCTTCAAGGCCCTGTGTGAGCTGGTCCCTCCCTGACTCTCTGTCTTCCTATCATGCCACTTGCCCTTCTCTCCCTGTGCTCCAGTCACACTGGCCTTCTTTCTATCCCTCAAAAACAAACTATTTCAACCTCAAGGACTATGCACATGCTATCCCTGCTGCCTCCTCTAAACTCCTCACAAACCTCACTGTCTCTTTATTCTTTTTTTTTCTTTATTTATTCTTTATTGTAATCCAAAGTTGTTAGGATCTTTCCCAAAATTTCTACACAGCTGACTCAACTTAATGTCACTTCCCTGGGTATGCCAGGAAGGTCCTTCGACATAATGTTTCTTCATGACAGTAAGGCATCTCAGACCTAGCTGAATGCATTTGTTCCCCCTACCACCAACACCACTGTCTGGTTTCCATTACTGACCAGCTTAATCACTTGCAGAACTAGTCCTGCTCTAACACACACACACACACACACACACACACACCCCAAAAATAGCATGATGAAAAACTTCAAAGCGGTGGGCTCCTAAGAAGCTCTTCTCATTATGTAATGTGTTTGGGAGCCTTTCTCAGTCTCTTCTCAAACAGAGAGTTCAGGAAGCCTTGGGCTTGGGTGGGAGAATTTGTTCCTTGTGAATGAAATTCTTATTCCATCTCTTCATGCTCAGAGAAAAGTTAGGTCTGGTCTTCTGAGGTCTGAATTCAGGGTAGAAGAGAAGATCATATTCTGCCCATCCAAGTGTATACCCCTATATCCTGTCAGGAATAATAATTACTCCCTTTATGGATAGAGAATAGCAGAGTTAATATAGCCCTTTCCTGTCTACTCACTCATGTGATTCTCACAGCAGACTCAGAAGATAAATGAGGCTATATAATGGTTAATTTTATGGGTCAACTTGACTGGGCCACAGGGTGCCCAAACATTTGGTCAAACATTATTCAGGGTGTTTCTGTGAGGGTGTTTCTGGATGAAATTAACATTTGAATCCATAGATTAAGTAAAGCAGAGTGTCCTCTCCAATGTGGGTGGGTTCCTTTTAATCAATTGAAGACCTAAATAAAACAAAAAGGCTAGTAAGAGGGAACTCCTCCTGCCTGATGGCTTAAGCTGGGACATCGTGTGTGTGTGTGTGTGTGTGTGTGTGTGTGTGTGTTGCCTCCAGGTGTCAAATGCAACCTTTCCTGTGCTCTTACCCTCTCCATCTGTGCCACAAAAGGGACCCTCCACCACTCAGTCTTCTCATGTCATTGCCCTACCTAACAAGGCAAAGCTTCTAAGCCTGGCATTCAAGGTCTTTCTTGATGTGGCCCCAGTTCATCTGGCAATAATTACTGGATCCAACCACACCACAGCACTCATAGTTTATTTCCAGAATATATGATTCCTTTCATGCCTCCGTTCTTTGTCTAATGTTGTTCCCTGTGCTGGGAACATTTCTTGCCTCACTAACTATGCCTATTCTCCACATCAAGCAAACTCTGTCATTTGAAAGGCTTGACAGTACACCTTAAATACTTTCTATTCTAGAAATCCCTGCCTAATCCTTTGAATCCCCTCAACCATGTTCCTACTCCCCTCTACTCCCACATCACCATCTTTGTACTTCTTATAGCATTCCACCCAGGCTGACTTATGGCTCCCCTACTGAATTATAAGCTCCTGAAGACATAAACCACATCTTGTCTTGACTATCCCATACCTCAGCCTGATATAGTGCCCTGGAAAGAGTAGCTGCTTGATAAACATCCATTTTCTTAAATGACCTGTTAAAATCCATTGCAGCATTGTTTATCAGGCAAATGACTGGAGACAAACTAATTGGCCATCAATAAAGGACCCAATAGAATCCTGTGTAGCCATACAAAAGGAGGCATATCTGCATGTACTGTTATGAGATAATCTTCAAGAATATTGTTAATTGAAAAAAAAGAGTCAAGCACAGACTGTTGAATATGCTACTAATGTATGAAGAGAAGAAAGTGTGTGTGTGTGTGTGTGTGTGTGTACATAAGTAAAATCTTGTAAAGGCATGGAATATAGATATACAAACACTTAAGAAACTTATAACAGTGGTTATCTCTAGACGACGTGACTAAGAACCAGGGGAAGGAGAAAGACTTATGAAGACTTAATTTTTACCTCAATCCCTTCTCTGCTCTTTAAATTTTGCACCAAGTGCATATATTACCTATTCAGGATAAATAAATTTTGTCATGCCCCTATTACATGGGGGAGGGACCATATTGAGATGTTATTAAGTATTGACATAAATTTCTTTTTCAGATTAGCTAGAAAGGACCCTGAGGAATGTAATATAATTAGTTGACGATTGTAATCAAATGAAGTTGTGGTTCTGAGCCAACTGGGATGGGCTCTGGCTCTGAAGGGAATATAAAAATAAATAAATAAATAAACCTTTTTATAGCTTTACTCTGCTCCAGGCATTGTTCAAAGTACCTTACATGCATTCACTCATTTAACCTTCACAACACTATGAAATGGGTAGTTACTACCATTTTTCCAACTTTAAAAATAAGGGGCCTGAGGAGTTAAGTAGGCTGCCCAAGACCACACAAACAATAAGCAGCCAGAGCAAGTATTTGAATGCAGGGAATCAGGTTCCAGGGTCTGTACTCCTAAACATTACACTATGTTGCTAACACCAACACAGAGTGATGAAAGCTAGAGAACTCTGCTGTATCACCAGCACCTAGCAGTTTATAAACAATCAATAAATACATTGGATAAATGTATGAATAGATGGATGGACCAATAATTGGATGTGTGCATGGGTGAGTAAATCAGTGAGGGGATGAGGGATGTATAGAGGGATGGGGGTGTGTGAATGGGTTGTAGCTAGGTGGGTGGGTTGTGGAAAGAGTAAGGTTTTTTTAATCAGATCTTGATTTGAAATCTGATGCTTCCCTTTACTTAACCTTGAGCAAGATACTTAAGTTCTCTATCTTTGTTTCTAAGCTGGACCAGGCTATGAACTCTGAGAGGGCAGGGACATTTTTCTGGTTTTTTTGTTTGTTTGTTTGTTTTTCCCCTGCTATACCATACCACTGTACCCCCAAAGACTAGAAGAGTGCCTGCAACATAGTAGGTTCTCAGCAAATATTTTTTAGATGAACTTATTAACTAACAAATGTGGATATTAAAACCCATTTTGTAGGGGCTAATATGAGGACTAACTGAGATAACATTTAGTATACCTGGCATATAATAGGTGAGCTTCCCTTCCTTTGCCTCCCTGCTAATGAGGGTTGCAGAAAGCACACTTAACTGGGAATTGAGATATGTGGATTATTTTCCCAGTTACTGAGTAGCTGTACGGTCTTGGGTCAAGCACCCTCCCTCTCTGACACTCAAATTTCCCAATCTATAAAATGAGTGGTATTCAACATTTCGTGTAGGAGATAGGGGGAAATACAGGGCAAACAAAACCCTTTTCCAAAATCTTAAGCAACAATACAACATATAAAGCAAAAACCACGGTGCTCTTGACAGATCAAAGGTGAGAGACCCACATTCCTGGTTACTCCTGCCCACCTCCTAGAGTGGACTGGGCCTGCTCTAGCTTGGGAGAATACTTCAAAAAAAAAAAAAAGAAAATAAAGAAGAAAGAAAGAAAGAAGAAAGAAAGAAAGAAAGAAAGAAAGAAAGAAAAGGCTCAAATTTTGTTCCCATCCTTCATTTTATCAGGCTGAACTGCATTTTGAAATACTTGGTAGTTCATCTACTGTCAGAACTTGACTGTCACTAATACCTCCCAATCCTCTGAGCTCAATATGTAGATCATCAACTGCCTATTGGATATGTCTGTATGAGTCTGTCCAAGCATCTCAGACTCAACATAGCTCAGACTGTGCTTGTCATCTCCCCTCTCCAATCCCTCCCTAAACACTGGTCCTTAATTTGCATTCCCCATTTCTGTGATGGATATAACTGTTCATTTGGTCTCACAAGAAGACTCTGTCACTGGGAGGAAGCAAGAGAGGACTAGAGTATGTCAAGTCTTGATTGATCCTTCACCAGACTGATGGCAGTATTTTTACTATTGGCCATATCCATCAGGCTATGGCTCATAATCCAAAGCCAAATTCAAATTCTGAGATTCTGCATTTTTACATTGGCAAACATACATGTGAATTAACTGTGACAATGACTGCAGGTCATCTCCTCACAGTCCATTCTCCTTTTCTCCCTTTGTATCATAAACCTTGCCCCTGATCGTTGGCTGTGCACATTGCCTCCCAGTTTACATGAATACTTTCCAAGTTTCCATTGCAACTGGAAGCATCCATGTGACTCAGTTCTGACCAATGAGATATGAGGAGAAATATTAAATAGGACTTCTAGAAATATTTCTTTAAAAAGGATAGCCAAATTTGTTTCCCCTTGTTTTGAACCTTCCAGTTGCCTAGAAAGTGGATGTTAATAGATGTCCTGAAAATTCCACACCCATCTTGGAGCAGTAAGTAACCTCAACAATGAAAACCAAATGCTGGGATGGTGATGCAGAGAAGTTCCTAAAAGTTTCCTGAAGCTTCCATATTGGCCTTGGTATGCTTATCTCCTGATTTCATTTTTTTTTCTAAGTAGGCTCCATGGCCAATGTGGGGCTTGAACTCATGACCCAGAGATCAAGAGTCACATGCTCTACCAGTGAGCCAGCCAGGTGCTCCTCCTCTGACTTCTTTCATGTGAAATAAAACCTGTGTGTTTTAAGCCAGTATAAATAAATTTCTGTTATTCATAGCAGAAGCAAATCAACTATTAGACTTACCAATTAGCCATTCCATCTTGCATATGCAGAGATTTCCACCAACTCCAATGTTGTGACTTTTACAAAGGTCACATGAAATTTGGCGTAGAATTTAATTCATAATTTCATATGTTTCTCCAAAGTAGAGGCAAACCAAGAGTGGGGCAATAGAAGTTGACAACCCTTAGTTCAGGCAATGAAGGAGTGCACTATCTATAAAGATTTTTTTAAAGACTAAAACGTCAAACTGTTTTTGTTGTTGTTATCACCATGAACCAGCAATTTTAAGCAATGTCAGTAATAAAATACTTCTCCCTGAAAAAAACTTTTTTTTGGTCAAAGTTCTAAAAAATTGTTGTTACTACTGAGTTTTAAATCAGCACCTTTTGTTACTCATCCTTTAATAAAACTGTATTCTACATGGAAGTTGATTCAGTTGCCCGCCCCCATACACAGACTTTACATGTGTTCCTTCAGTTCATTCCACTTGCAAAGCTTTAGAATCACTCAAAGTAGCTTTGGGTGCATTTCATGTCTGTAATCCCTCTGGTACTATATGTTCCATCATTTAAATAGTAGGTTCAAAGTAAACAATGATGGCACAGGGATTGTAAAGTCAAAGAAAAGGAATGTAAGTCACTTCAATTCTGCCATTTTACTTGACCAATTGGAGTTTTTATTTGTGCTTAAAATGTAAAATAGCAAAAACAATACAACTGCAATGTGTACTATTTTTGTTCAGTAAGTGTACATTTTAGGTTATATGCGAGATGTTACTGAATCTAAACATCTTTCAAATTGAAGTTTATTCCTCTTTTTCATTGCTAATTAAAAATTAAAAATAAAACAACAAAACAATTAGTCTAATTACTACATGATTATTACTGAAAATAATTTTGTCATATAGATTAGGGAGTATTAAAAATTATTTATTCCAGATATCACATATGCTAAGTATACCACATCTCTAAAGTAGCAATAATGCAATTAATCTTATTGTCCAGAATCCAAGAAAGCAAGGAACTGGCTCACTGGTAATCCACATAGAACCAACCCTCTATCAGCCCCATCAGAGGCCAAGAGCCCAAAGAATATCATTTGATCATTGACTTAGATGTGAAATGTCCCTGCATGCATACACCCATTCTTTGTTCATTATAGCCCCACACTCAGCCATCTGAGAATCAAGTGGGTGCTCAGGAAGGAGAGACACAAATTATTTACAAATGAAGCTGACTATAGCACTTTCACCCTCATCTAAGCCACCATTACCTCTAACCTGGACTATTGTAAGAGCCTCCTTACACCTTTTTCCTTTGCCCCACTACAATTTATTCTGTTAAATTTTAAGTCAGATTCTATCCCTTACCTTCCAGAAGCTACCAATTTCACTCAGATTAAATGTCCCTGGGACATTGGTTTCCTTGCTGTTCCTTAAACAAACAAGCTGTGAGCTCTCTCTCTCTCTGTGTGTGTGTTTCTTATGCTTAGAAACCGCTTCTCTTAAATATCTGCACAGAGCTTGTTCCTCCATTTCCTTCACATCTCTGCTCAAATGTCTCTTAATCAGAGAGGCTGTGAGTCATCTGTCTAATATATCATTCTGCCCCCTACTTCTTTTTATCTTCTTACCAGGTTTTCTTTTACTTCTTAGCACTTAGCACCTCCTGACATACTGTATATTAATTTGTGTAGTTGTTTAGTGAACACCCAGCCCCCAGAATGTAAGATTTATGAGAATTGGAAATTTGTTTTTGTTCAGTGCTGTCTCCCCAGAACCTAGATCAGTGCCAACTCACAGTAGATACTCTATATTTTTTGAATGAATTAACAGCCTCAATAGTACCTGCAAAATAAAGTATTTTACACCCTTTTTATGGATGAGAATACTGAGGATGAAAAAAGTTTGGCAATTGGCAAGTATTTCAGAGCTGAGAAGTGTAAAATCCAGGACTTCAACCTCAAACTTTTGACTCTGAGACCAGTGTTCTCTCCACTCTGGGAAACTGTGTTACAAACAGAAGTTATGAATAAATACACTAAAGAATTTACCATCAGAAGTGAACTCACAGTTTTTTAACTTTCTACTGGGACAGATTTTATTCTGTAAAATCCCTACTGATGTTTTATGTTCAAGAATCTTCATTTACATGAAGTACAGTAAAAATAGTCAAATGTTCTAAAAATAAATCTCCCTGTTATAAAAGGCTTAATATAAATTCCGAACACTTTGCAAATGAAAGAACATGGAATAAAGACCTTTTGACTGGCCACATTATAAAATGGTGTTTAAACAAATACTCCCTATTTTTTTTTTTCATAATAAGCCATTAGTCACATTTTATCCAACATTTACTTCTAGGAATCTGAGAATCTCAGACCTGGAAGGAATTTTGGTGGATCATTAATAGCCCCATTTAACAGGTAAGGAAACTGAGGCCCCAAACATTCATACCAAAACAGTAGCAGGGCCAAAACTAGAGGCTTCCTGCCTCTAGGCTAGAATACAGTTTCTTGAACTCTGGCAAATGATTAAAAAATGATTTCATCATATAATATTCACCACTTCAGTCCCCTAAAAATATTATAATACTTCCCCATCAATCAATCCTTAATTCCATAGTCTCCACAAGGTATCTGTTACTTCCTCTTTTCTTTCACAACTGGCAAAACTTCAGATCTCTCAATTAATTTAATCTGTTGTCAATCTTCACCCCTATACTAAAATATATTTAGAAAAGGAGGGAGGTCTCACCCAGACTGAGCTACCAAAAATCCAGGGCTGGCATGTTTGGTTTTTTCAGGCAAATTTCATGGCATTAGTTCATCCTGAAGAAACTTCTTTCTCAATATTGTAACTGTTTATTCCTTTCTGTCTCTTTCAGCACCATTTGAACAGAGGATTCTGTGGAGCAGTGGGGAGGGACAATGACAAAGAGATAGAAGACTCCTGTGCTAGACTCAGCTTTTCCTTCATGGAGCTGTGTGGCCCTGGGCAAGTCTCTCCCATTCTCTGGGTTTCAGCTTTCCTGGATGGATGACAAGAACTTGAAGGTCTTTTCCTGCTCTAACCTTTTCTGATTCTACAAACACTTGAAACAGCTTTGATGGGACTCTAGGGAAGGAGGGGTGTCTGAGAAGAATCTCTTAAGCCCTGATATATAAGATTATACACTGGAAGCCTTTAAAAACCACTGAAACAAAATTCTAAGGAAACCGTGAAGAAAGGAGGACAGCTTCTCTGAATACAGTCCTAGTCCATATCAAATTGCCTCTTCCCTTCCAGAGCAGGAGCAAAAAAATTGTTAAATATCAGTTTTTGCCCAGCTGCTTCAGGCTACTTTGCTTCAGCTTCGGGTTGTGGCTGGTAGTGCAGAAGTGTGGGCTAGGATTGCCATCAGCACCTGCTAACCCAACCCACCTGCCCTCCAAGACCCTCTTGCCCATGGCTCTTATTCCCCAGAGTCCCTGACCAGACTTGAGCTACCCTTGGCTGAGTCAGAGAGGCATCAAAATGCAACCACCACTTCCCCTCTGCAAGGGAAGTCATTCCAAGGTCTCCAGGTGAAGAAGCGAACACTGTAACATACAATGAACTATGGGAGGATAATACTAAACACACACACACACACACACACACACACACACAAGCACATACTCCTTGGATGAGGGTGGGGGTAAGGAAGAGCTCTCCTAACTGAATGAGGCTCAGACCCATTTCCAGGATGGAGGTTTCTGCAGCTTTCTGTCCTGTACAAAGCCCCAGGTGTGTATAGGATGACCCCAGCCCAAGCAAGCAAGGACTCCAGGGCTCCCTTATGCAGTTTCCCTTAAAGTCACTCCCTGGCCCTCAAGCCCTGAGACTGGCCGGGGTGAGGGGTACATGCAGCCTGTTTGGAGGACCATGAAGCTCTCCCATACTGCCTTCCTACAATCCCAGGCTTTTTGACTACCTTCTCCCTCTCAAACCCATACCAGATCACCGGCTTCCCTCGAGTCCCACTGTTCTCAGAGAGACCCTCTGCCAGCCCCCCTTGCCTCATTGGTCTTCCAGGTGACCCCCAATCTTATCCCACTCCAATGCGGGGGCAGGAGGGAATGGATAAAAATACGGAGCGGATGGGAGGGGTCTTTCTTCAGCAGGCGAGTGAGCAAGGGCTCCTAAAATGGCCACAGCAAGCTAGCTAGTGTCTCAAGGACGGCGGAGAGGGTGGTGGGCAGAAGCCGGGGGGCTCCCGGCAGGGCGGCTGGTGAAGGAGCTGGGGGTGGGGCTAGGGAACTGAGGTTCAGACAGGGTTAGCCAGGGTTATATGCACTCACCATTCCTGATCCGCCCCTAATCCACTGCATGGTGCCTGCTTAGTCCGGCTTCGCTGAGGCCTGGGTGGCTGGCGCGGGTTGTCTCAGGCTGGCTGGCTGGGCTGGCAGGGCTGGATCCAGTGAAAGCCCAAGCGCCCCCTCCGCCTCCCCTCCTCCACAGTCTTACAGCCCAATCCCCTCCGCCCCGGACCTCCCCTTTAGTCAGGTTGTTCCATCCCAGCTGGCAAGCTCTGCCTCTCCGCCCTGCAGCTCCAGGGGTGCTTTGCTGGGAAAAGCGTAGGAGGAGGGTCCCAACCGACTGCCTTTGTCCCCTGCCAAGGCTTCAGAACTGGGAGGCGGGGTGCAGGGAGAGGATGGGGGTAAATGACCTCCACCCAGAGAAGGCAGCTGCCACCTCTTCTTGCCCCCGACCCCGTGCTGTAGTTAGATGCTGCTTATTGCGGGGTTCCCCAGTTGTGCCAATTGTGTCGAGTCAGCGAAAAGTCCTCTCCAAAGTTGCCAGAGGTGTTGGGCCATCTTCCGGAATAATAAGATCCTGCCCTGGTGGAGCCGTGCCAACACTCTCTTGCCTCCCTTCCCCCAGCCCTCCCTTTGCCTACTCCCCTCGGATCTTCTATTGTGTACTCCTTGGGGGCTTTCATCCTCATTACTTTCGTTTTCTCAGAACAACCCTGTGAACACAGGCATTAGTATCTTCATTTCACAGATAAATGGAGGTTTAGAAGATGGAAGGGACATATCTAAGGTCACATAAAAAAGACAAAGCCTCAACTTTACCCTCTGCAGCTTTCCAAGCTTCTTTTTTGCTAGCACAAGTGCATGCGCACAGGCAAGAGCTCGGAAACCCACGTGCATGCACATATATAAACACACCATTCCAGGATTCTCCTTCACATCCTGAGGTATATGAAAGGTAGCTTGTTGGATGAATTTTCCATTTGTCTGTTTTGCTGAGAATGAGTAAAAAGAATGTCAGCAAAACAGGCAAACGGATAAGCCACCCACCTCTTCATGGTGTCCCTAACTCTGAGCAACCCAGGCTGGCACCTTTACATCTGCTGAGTGTTGACATTGTTGGTCACATCATACCCATGATTATTCTATATAGTCCTTACAATTACCCGTGAGAAGAATATGATAGGGAGTGTTAGTTAGCCCCTGTTACATACATAAATACTGAAACCCAAAGATTGAAAGACATTTATCCAAGGTAGCACAGCTAAACAAGAGAACAATCCAAGGCTCCTGACCCACAGGGCAAGTCAGGGAAGAATGGGATTACAAAAACAGAGGTTGCAGCTTCAGCAAAAATGAATTAAAATATGACATCATAAAGAATTTCCTGAAGGTGATTGGTACAAAGACATCACTGGCATGCTACACATACAACCTTATTGTCCTCTATGCCCTAGCAGATTCTCCCCACTTCATCCAAACCATTGTTTTGGCCAGACAGAGCTGGCCAAAGGTCTAAGCAGCTGCTTTGATGAGCACCCAGTCCTGGGAGGGATGTGAGCAGAAGGTCCTTTGACAAGGGATCCTTGAATCAAATGAGAGCTTAGCCAGGTTAGCTTTTCAACTTCCTCCCAAGGCTGATAGTCTAATAATTCTACAATTGTCTCCTCACTTTCTCACCTCTTAGCGTTCACTCACACTGAGCCTCTTGGATACCCATCCCCTGCCAACAGCCCAGTCAGACTGTCACGACTCTTTAAGATTTCTTTAAGATCCAGTACTAGACACACTGCCTCTAGGAAGCTTCCCTGGAATACTCCAGGCTCTGGTTTTATCATCTTTTATGTAACTCCTATAGCACTATCATTTATCCTTCTCAGTTGAAAATTATATTTTACTTACTGGTTGTTACTGGCTGAACTGTGTCCCCCAAATATTTGTATGTTGAAGTCTGAACCCCCAATGCTTCATAATGTGACTTTATTTGGAAATAGTATCTTTAAAGAGATAATTAAGTTAAAATAAGATCATTAAGGTAGGCCCCAATCCTGTATGTCTAATGTACTTATAATAAAGGAAATTTGGACACAGATGGATACAGAGGAAAGACCATGTGAAAAGAAAAGGAGAAGGAAGCCATCTACAAGCTAATGGGAGAGGGTTTAGAAGAAACCACCTTGATCCTGGACCTCTAGCTTTCAGAATTTTGAGAAAATTAATTTCTGTTGTTTAAGGCACCCAGTCTTTGGTACTTTGTTATGACAGCCCTAAGAAACTATTACACTGGTTGTGTATATGGTTTTCTATGTCTTGCCATTTAAGTGGAATCATAAGTTTTTTTTTAAATTGGGAACAATGAATCACTCACCTTGGTATCTCCTACAATGGTGACTATCACATAGGAGATATCCAATAAAAATTGTATTTTTCATGGATGTATTCATTCAAAAATATTATTGATCCTCTATGTACCAAGCATTGTGATAGATGATCAGAATGCAAGACAAAGTTCCTCATGGACCTTATAATCTACTTGGAGTGGAAGGAAGATAGACAACAAATAAGTAACAAACAAGATAATTAAAGGTTGTGATATATGCTTTTAATGATTATAAACTAATTTATGTGATAATGAGTAGTCCTGGAATTATAGAAGTTGTCTATATCAATTGTAGTCCAGTCAAGAAAATAGAAAATACCCTTGGTCTTTTTAAAAAGAGCATTTAATACAAGAAATACATCTTACTTGCAAAGCTAAAAAGTCAAACGGGATGGTGAGAAAAGCCAGCATTCAGCAACCACAGAAAACTGCTACCACTCCTAGGACTAAATGAATAATGGGGAAAAGGTAATGTTACCAGAACCCAGAAACTGGTGCTAAACTGAAGCTAAAAGCATGGTGTGGGTGGCCTGATGGTTCAGGAGCCATGAATGAAGGAGTAGTTAAACAGATACTGGAATCCTGTAGGACATACAGCCATTTCCAGAAAACACCTCTCTGAAGCAGTGGTGGGTTGAAGGGGGCAGGTAAAGGAAATACCTGGTTTCTTCCTTCTACCCTCTCACCAATCTCCCTCAGGTGTTTCCCACTGAACAAAATAAGTGAGACAACAAGGGAGCCTAAGGAATTTAGTGTGCAGAAGAGTGGAGGATGGATCTGAGAACAGACAGCCCTGTGTTAATGTATGTGCCTAGAGACTATTTCAAAAGAAAAAAACTGTTGATCCCAGAGGCATAGAGGCTATTGAATTCAGTATGTCTTGTGTACGTATGAGCAGTTAGAAGTGATATAATAATGAGTTGGTAAGAGTATGAGCCAGAGCTGCTTGGATTCAATTCTTGGATTTGTTACTTACTTGGGAAGGTCATTTAATATCCTGTATCTTGATAGTTTCCTTATCTGTAAAATAGGGGTAATAATAGTGTCTACTTTATAAGATTTGATCAATTCATCCATGGAAAAAAAGCACTTACCACAGGGACTGGAAAACAGTAAATATTCAGGACAGAATAATAGAAATCTGGAAAAGGGGTTTCCACAATCTCCTTGCCCCAGACCTCTCCCTTGAAGCTCTGTGATCTCCTGGAAGCCTATTTGGTACTTAGCCTTGCACCAGCTCTCCAATAAACAAGTGCCAAATTCTGTCCTCTTGTCAGCCATGAGCAGCTTAAAGAGCAAAACAGTCTTAGGTAAGTTCCCAGTCTCCCACATTCTCTTTATGTGAGTCCATAGTAATTCAGGGAGCCCAGAGGCAGGCTTCTGGATGCCAGAGGCACCAGCCCAAGCTAGTCCCTACCTGTGTGCAGAGCTAAGTGAAGAGCTGAATTCACTACTGGTGGATAACCTGAGACAAGTATCCAGTTTCTCCGTGTTTTAGCTTCCCCGACCATACAATGAACACACTAATTATTATTTGCTTAATAGTGTTAAGCAAACCCTTATCCAAAGATCAGAGTTGGCAAAGATCTTAAAGATTATGTCCAACACTGTTATTTTATAAATGAGAAAATATAACTCCTAGGAATGAAAGGGACTTCCAAAGTCACAAAGTAAGTTAGTGGCTGAGCTGGAATGAAAACTCAGACTCTTGATTCTCAACAGTGAGTTGAGAGTGAGTGGTAAGCTTTTACAATAGTAAAAAAAGTATAAAAATTAGAAGTGCACACTTACTATAATGAGAGTATTGAGAGCCTAAGGCTAACATCTATATTATAACAATGTTGTCTTGACAAAATGATATTATTTAGCATGTAGATCACTACCTATTCTTATCCATTCATTTATAAATTCAATAAATATATATCCATACTGTGTGCCAGTCGTAGCATGCTAAACACTGATTACATGGTAATGAACAAGGCAAACACCATTTATGTCCTCATTTCTATATAATAAACAAGTAAATAAGGTAAATAAATGTGCTAATATAGATGGTGATAAGTGCTATCAAAGAAAGTGAAAAGATAAAGAGTACCTGTGGTGGAAGGGAGAGAGAATTTAGGTAAAGAAGGATCCTCCAAGGAAATGACATTTAGTTGAGGCCTACAGGCTTAAAGTAAGCCAGCCAAATAAAGAGGTGGGAGAAACTATTCCAGGCACACAAAACAGTAAGTCCAAATAATTGAAAGAGCTTAGTATCCTGAGACTTAGAAGCACAATAAAACTGAAACCTAGAGAGAAGGGAAGAGTTATAGGAGACAAATTTGGCAGAAACCAGGTCACATAAAGCCTTGAAAGTCACAGTAGAAAATTTGTATTTTATTCTGAGGACAACAGAAAGAGAGGGGAGGGAATTGAGTGGTTTTAAGCAAGAGAATAAGTTGATTTGGTTTACATTTGTAAAAGAGGTTGCTGTGGGATAAACAGATTAAAGGAGAGCCAAGAGGTAGAAATCGTTGCAGTCATCCAGGAGAGAGATGATGTAACTTGGAATGAAAGGTCAATGAAGATGACAGATGAGAAAAAAAAATTCTTAGTATATATTTTAGTTGTAGAAACATCAGAACTTGGTGATGGGTTGGATGTGGAGTGCAAGGGAAAGGAAACAGGAATTATAGATAACTCTAGGTTTTTGAATTAAACAACCGGGTAGATGGTGGCACCATTTGCTAATGTGGGAAGAGTGGAATAAGTGCAGGTCTGAGGAGGTGAAGAAATCAAAACTTACATTTTGGATGTATTAAAAAGTGTGAGGGGCGCCTGGGTGGCTCACTCGGTTAAGTGTCTGACTCGGTTTCGGCTCAGGTCATGATCTCACAGTTCGTGAGTTCAAGCCCCACATCAGGCTCTGTGCTGATGGTGCAGAGCCTGCTTGGGATTCTCTGTCTCCGTCTATCTCTGCCCCTCCCACACTCTCTCTCTCAAAAATAAATAAACTTAAAAAAAATTTAAAAAAAATTTTAAAAAAAGTGTGAGCTGTCCATTAGTCATATTAGAGGAGATATAAGAAAGACAATTGGATACATAAGTCTGGATCTCAGAAGAGATTTGCCAGGAGATATACATTTTGGAGTCATCCTCATATAGATGGTATTTAAAGTCACATTACACAATGTGATCATCTAGAGAATATTACTCAGTGATCAAAAATAATGAAATTTTGCCATTTGCAGCAATATGGATGGAACTAGAGTATATTATGCTAAGTGAACTAAGTCAGTTAGAGAAAGACAGATATCATATTATTTCACTCATATGTGGAATTTAAGAAACAAAACAGATGAACATAGGGGAAGGGAAAGAAAAAGAAGAAAAACAGACAGTGAGGCAAACCATAAGAGACTCTTATATACAGAGAACAAACTGAGGGTTGCTGGAGGGGAGATGGGTGGGGGGATATGTTAAATGGGTGATGGGCATTAAGAAGGGCACTTGTTAGGATGAGCACTGGGTATTATATGTAAGTGATGAATTACTGGGTTCTACTCCTGAAACCAGTACTACACTGTATATTAACTAACTTGAATTTAAATAAATAAACTATTTAAAAAAATAAAATAAAGCAAATACATCTTTGTGATAGACCTTTTACAAAAAGGAGAAGAAGATGAAGAAGAAGAAGAAGAAGAAGAAGAAGAAGAGAAAAGGGCCCTGAACCAAGTCTTGACACTCTCCAACAATTAGACTGAAGTTGAGTAGAAAAAGAGGGGTAAAAATTGAGATTGAGAAGCAGTGGTCAGTAAGGTAGAAAACCAGGAGAAATCATATTCAGGTGAAAAAAATAAGGAATGGTATTGAGAAGTTGAATGGATGATGACAGATATGTCCACTGTATTGGCAACATGGTTACCATCAATGGCTTTAACAAGAGTAGTTTCATTGACACAAGGGTAACAGAAGTCATTCTGGAGTACCTGAAGAGTGAATAAGAGGGGGGAAAGTGAATGAACGTAAAGTGAAGACAAGTATAGAGAAAACTGTTAAGTTTTGCTCTGAAGGGAATAAGAGAAATAGGGTAATATTTGAATGGATATATGAGGTCAAGGAAGCAATTTTTTTTCTTTTAACATGAGGTTAATAGCATGTTTATATGATGATGAGAATTAGGAGAAGCTGACAATACAAAACCTGTCTACTTGAAGCATGGTCTACAGATCAACTGTATCATCATCACCTAGGTACTTGTTATAAAATGCAGAATCTCAGGCCCCATCTCAGACCTACTGCATTTGCATTTTAATTAGTTCCCCAGGTGATGTGAATGTACAGCAAAGTCTGAGAAGCACTGGCATTACAGAGGGGATACTTGCAGGAGCAAGGTCTCTAGAAGGTGGGAACCATAAGGTCAAGAGCATAAGAGAAAATATTTTTGTTGACAGAAAGAAACAGGGCCACCTCCTACACTCTAGCAGGTAGGAAGACAGAGAAAGTGAGTGAGGGTGCAAGTGCCAGTGGGCTTATAGACTTTGTAAATGAAACAGGATGAAATGCCCTTAAAACGGTATCTATTTCCTCAATAAAGAGACAAAGCTGAGAGAGGAGTATGGAAGGAGAGTTCATTGGAAGTTACAGGAGGGAGGAGTAGGTATGAAATACTCCTCTCAGAGCAGTGGTTCTCAACCTTGGCTGTACACTGGAATCACCAGGAGAGCTTTAAAAAAACATTGCTCTCTAAATTCTACCTTCAGTAATTATAATTTAATCATAATGAGGTATGGCCTGGGCATCAGGATTTTTATAAGATCCTTAGATGATCCTAAATGTGCAACTGGGGTTGAGAGCCACTGTCTTAGAAAAGCAAACATATTAGTGACATGTAGTAGGGTTTGCAATAAGTGTTGAGAGCCCATCTGAGGCTTGTGGTAAAGCATAATCAATCAGCTCAGCTGTGGGACTTTTATTCATTCTGCTGCTCAAGCATAGGTATAGAGAAGATAGGTGGTTGTGTGAAATCTAGGGGAGATTTTCCAGAAAAGTACAATGGAACATAAATGGACAATAGAGTTACAAACATTTTTAAGGGAGTGATCATAATAACGGACCAGGGGTTCTAAGCTGGACAGAAAGGAAAAGAGAATATGAGGAGGTGTGATAAGTAACAGAGTAGGGCTAATGGAATGGTGGATCAATGATTAGTGATCTTGATGATGTGGAAGAATTGTTGGAGGAAGCGTACCAGAGTAAGTGAGATGGAAGAGCAGGACAGTGATCAGAGAAGAAATTCCTGAAATCTAGATTCTGGAGACAATTCAGTTAGTTACTTACTATGACAAGATCCAAGTGTTACCACAGGAGTTTTCTGGCTGTGGTGAAGTGAAGAAATGGGTTGTTGAAAGTGAGGCCATGGTTGAATAGCCCATCTAACAGAATGTTGAGGTTTAGAAAGACAAGAAAAAGATGAAGACAGTGATGATCCAGGAGCTAAAGTCTTCAATAAATGAGGAAGAATGTCCAGAAAGACAATCTGTCAGGCAAGAATTATGTGTAAAATACCTACTATTTTCCTAGATTGGTTACAGATACTGGGGACATGGAAGTGAGCAAGACAGACTAGGTCTCTGTCCTCAAGGAACTTATATTCTAATGAAGGGATTTAGACACTGAACCCAAAAACCAAAAAAAAAAAAAGTAATCTTAGGTACTGGATAGCTAAAAAATAATAAATAAGGTGTTATAATAGAAGGTAACTAAGGAAAGAGGACACTGTCTTACCTAGATGGCCAAGGAAGTCCTCTCTGAGGAGATGACATCTGAGTTGACACAAGAATGATGAGAAGCAACCAGCCATGCAAAGATCTGGGGGTAAGAGCATTCCAAACCTGAAGGAACGACAAAAGCAAAGGTTCAGAGATGAAAATGAGACTGATATATGCAAGGATCAGAAGAAGGTCAGCATAGCAGAATGTAGTGGAGTATAAGACAGTGGTGGGAGATGATGTCAGAGAAGCAGGCAGGGCCAGAATGTCAAGAGATGGAAGCAAAAAGAAGGGATAGTGGGTGGCAGAGGCAGATGGCATGTGCTTCCAAGAAGCTGGAAGTTGTGAAGGCAGGAGATGAAGAAATGGGAAACATGATAGATGTCATCCCAAATAAGCTAACACAGGAAAGAATTCAAAGTAAGATGTTAGTGCAATAGTAAAGTGTGTATAGATTAAATACAATCTAGTTTAGACTTTGAAAATAAAATCTAGCTGGACGAATTCTCAAGGTCATCTAGCCCCTAGCTACTATGCAAAGTCTGGGGCTCATAACCAGCAGCATCAGCATCTCCTGGGAGCTTAATAGAAATGCCGAATCCAGGGGTGCCTGGGTGGCTCATTCAGTTAAGCACCTGACTCTAGATTTTGGTTCATGTCATGATTTCACTGTCGTGAGATGGAGCCCTGCATTGGGCTCCACGCTGGGTTAAGATTCTCTCTCTCTCTCTCTCTCTCTCTCTCTCTGACCCCTCCACCTCGCTCTCAGAAGGAAAGAAGAAAAAGAAAGAAAGAAAGAAAGAAAGAAAGAAAGAAGAAAGAAAGAAAGAAAGAAAGAAAGAAAGAAAGAAAGAAATTCGCAGTGATTCACATGCACATTAAAATGTGAGAAGCCCAGCTCTAGACCAAACTCCTATCACTATGTTGGAGTCACTGAGATTAGTTTCTTTGCCCAAAAAAGAATAGGAAACATCTTCATCTGTGTTTAGAAGCTTAATAGTCAGAGATGTTGAGGGCAGTCATGGAAGAAGGTTTGATGGGCATGTGGGATCCCATTTTTCAGTGGGAGCATCAGCTAAAACAGTCATCCACTTGGGAATGCAATTCCTCATCTCTGGGTTTCCCAGCTACCTGACCTTGTAGACCCAAAAGGCATGTGAAAAGACTCAGTAGACCCTGGAGTCATGTGAAGCAAGTTCCAAGCAGCTCTGGGAAGTGCAGGGAGGAAGTAGACTTATTTGTCTTTCTTCAGGCCTCAACAGGCAGAGCCTGGAATCAGAGTGAGATGCTATTTAATGGGCTGCTACAGAAAGTACTACCTTGGAATGTAGGGGGACTTGGTCCAACAGCCTCCCCCCCAGGGCCACTTCAGCTTGATCACAGGGACCAGCCAGATGAAAATCATGTTCCTTTCACTGTGGTTAGGGACCCATTAGTTATTCTCCTCCTCTAAACTCTCCATGGGTTCTTTACTCTTACTCTTTTTTCTAGCACTTACCCCTTTCCTCTTTAGCTCCCTCTTTTCTTCCCCATGCCATACTTTCAGCCTCAAACAACTTCTTGTCTATCTAAGGAATTTGCTATCCAGTCCACTATTCATTCTCAGTACAAAGGCGAGAGCTGAAATAACTTCATAAGGAATTGCAATTAGATGAGCAGACTTAACCCCCATCTGGGTGGAGGTGTTATTTAAACCACTTGGGTAGATTCAGGACCTGCAGAGCTCACAAAAAATATGTTATCTGCTTAAAGATTCTCTGGCAAGCCAAACTCGCATATTAATGTTCAATCTTGTGAATGTCCAATCACATTCCGGGAAGTGATGATCTTCCTGTAACTGATGACATCCAAGCAAAGTCTGGAAGAATACCTGCTAGAGATGCTATAGAATGAATCCTCCATCAATGGAAGGCCACGCTAGAGACCCATGCAAAGAAGTCAGTAAGCCAAGATGAGAAGAGCACTGGACTAGAAGTCTGGTGACTGCTAAGTTGCTATGTGACCTTGGACAAGATATTCAGTTTCTCCATCTGTCAAATGGTATCTTTAGAGTCTCTCAATGCTTTTTGACCTGTGTTTTTATAGAATGCATGGGGGATCCTTCAGAGGCTATTTCTTGCCCTGTGGGACATGGGGGAGGCTGAGAGGGAGGATCTCTGGGCCCCACTTCAACCAGAGACGTTCTCCTTTCATCTGCTTCATACATTAAGCTTCCAGGTAAGATTGTGATTAAACAAAGACATCTTGTTGCTAAAACAAACAAGCCTAGACTACATTGGAGGCTGTAAATGAAAAGTCTGGCCGATAGCCTGCCACAGTGTTTTAAGTTTGTTGGATGTTAAACTATAATATAATATAAAATATACAATACAATATGATATAATATATATAATATATAATTTATATAATATACAATACATAATTATATAATTTATATAATTACATATAATTTTAAAATCAGGATATTTTATATAATAATTTAGAATTCCAACTTCTTTTAAAACATCAGAGGATCCAGTAGCCCTGGATTAGTATTCCTACCTTGTAACAATCAGCTGGAGCTGAATGGCAGCTGCCTCCTTTAGAGCCAGAGTCCCTGCCTACTGGCTTCTGCATAGCCTCTGCAGATGTCTAAGTGGTGATCTCTGCCCTCCAGTGTTCTATTACCTTGAGCTTCTTTACCCCTCCACAGTTCCAGGCAAATCCAGAATGGGTTGCTCTAGGAATCACTGTGTCTGTAAAGGGATATAGTCTATGCAGAACAGTGCTTTTCAAACTGCAGTGTTCACAGATGTTCTTATTAAAATGAAGATTCTGATTCAGTAGGTCTAGGCTGGGTCCTGAAGTTCTGCATTTCTAACAAATTCCCAGGTGACATGCTGCTTGTCCATGGATCTAAATTACAGAAGTGAGAAGACAGTAGAAAGAGCAAGAAGTAGAGAAGTAAGAGCTGTGGCCTCCAGCCCCAGCTCTCACTGACCTTCACTGCATTGGGGAAACTGCTAAACCTCTGTTCAACAGGCCTAATTAGCAATTCTCCAGAGAGGTGGTACAAAGAGAAAAAGAGATTCCTGCAGCCAGAGGAGTGCTTCACCAGTAAAAGCAATACAAAGAAAATTGGCAAGGTGTCTGTTTAATGGGAGGTGAGGCTTCTTCTAGGGGATCTGCCCTCCCCAACTTGAGATGGCTTGAGTCACCTTTTAGGTTCCAAGTGCTGACTTCAAAAACTCCAAGAGAAATTTGTTTTGTTGGCAAATATCCTAAGGAAGGTCAAGGAGAGAAGGGAGAAGAGAAGGAGAGAGATGAAGGAGAAAAAGAATAGTAGGAAGTTGAGGAGGATGAGAAGAAAAGGAAGAGAAGAAAATGGTGAGTACAGAGGAGGAATAGATGGAGGGGAAAAAGGAGGAAAAAGAAGGAGGAGGAAGAGACAGTGGCAGATAAATAGGAAGGTGAAAAATAGGAAGAAGGGGGAGGAGGGGGGAAAAGGGAGAGGAGGATGGGGGAAAAGGAGACCTTAAGGGATCAAGACTAAGGCTTTTCCTAATGGCTCCTTCCTCGTTAGACACCTCCATCCTCATTCAGCTCCTCCTCACAGTAGGACATCCTCATAGCAGGATCCTTAGGTCCCTTTCCAGCTCTAAAATTCTGTGATCTGAAATGCTACATGGCAACAGGGTGACCTGGATCCATCCACCCTGGCCTCTTGTCTTGCCTCCTGGTTTGCCTATGATGAACTGTCTCCTCTTCCTCATCTGTTGCACAGGAGGAGCCACCCACCCACACCCACACTTCCTCTTCCTGGTATGGATGAATTTAAGAGTTCATTAGGCTGCTATGGAAGCCCTGAGGTGAAAGGCAAACTAGGAAGGAGGAGAGAAGATATCACCTCTACACACACACACACACACACACACACACACATAATTAGTTTCCAGGTACTGTTGCCTCTACACCAATGCCATTTCTTCTGTGTGCTGCCTCCTTTCCATATCCAAAACCACTATTCCAGGTCAGGCCTTCATTTATGTCTCTCCTGGACCATTATCCAGCCTCCTAGGTGTCTACCTACCTCCATTTTTGCTACCGTCCAATCCTCACACTGCTGTCAGTTAGAACCTTAAAACATTGCCTGATCCTCCTTTGATGAAATGCTTTTGATGACTCTTCATTGCCTACAAGATGAAGTTCAAACTCTTTAGCAAGATATTCACAATTCTCCACAACCTGGCCTGAAATCCTCTTCTTTTTTTTAAAGTTTATTTATTTATTTTGAGAGAGACAGAGACATTATGAGTGGGGGAGGGGCAGATACAAAGGGAGAGAGAGAATCCCAAGCAGGCTCCGTGCTGTCAGCATGGAGCCCGATGCAGGGCTTGAACCCAAGAAACTACAAGACCATGATCTGAGCAGAAACGAAAGGTCAGACACTTAATCAACTGAGCCACCAAGGTGCCCCTGATATCCTCTTCTAAATGCACTTTAGTCTCTACATATTCACATTTTCCAGCTCACATGCTTTTTTTTTTAACATCTTCTGAGAATTTCATTTCCCTTGCTTCTGCTTGTATAAATCCTAATCATACTTCCAAGTTTGGCTCGAAAGCAATGTCTTTTATAAAGCTTCAACCCAAGTTGAAATCCATCTCCTTCTCTGCATGCTCATGATATTTCATGGGCGTCCTTTTTATGACACTTGCTAATGCTTACTTTACATAGTTAGCTGTTTATAAGCTTGTCTCCTCCACATAATTTTGCTTTCTTATAGCCTCTGGCAGAGCACCTAGTGTTAAGGGGCTCAGAAAATGCTTGTTGAATGAATTTGTGCTCAGAGAAGGGAGAAAAAAAGGGCTGAGCAGATTCTGAGAGGGGCAGAGTGAGCCATAGAGGGTCTAACTTTCATCTGGCATTCTGAGGCATGCTAAAATTGCCTCCATCTTCCCCTTGACCATGTCTCTCTTGAGTTCTCACATTCCACAATTAGAATAACAGCTTTTGAGCTGGAGACATTTTGGAGGTCTCTGAGAAATACAAATAGCCTTGAAAGGCGGCACCTACCCTAAAGCAGTGATTTTCAAAGGGTGGTTTGCAAGCCTTTAATGAATGATGAAATAGACCCATGTGGCTGGTAAAAATAAATTAGGAATGTCCTGAACAGGTTTGTTGTTGTTGTTTTCTAAAGAGAAAATATCAGAGTACAAAGCAAATATTAAGGTATTATTCCATAAAATGTTTGTTTCAATTTTTTTAAATTTTTTTAACGTTTATTTATTTTTGAGACAGAGACAGAACATGAATGGGGAAGGGTCAGAAAGAGAGGGAGACACAGAATCTGAAACAGGACCACAAGATCATGACCTGACGTGAAGTTGAACGCTTAACCGACTGAGCCACTCAGGCGTCCCTGTTTCAATTTTTTATATTAGTTGTGATGTAGAATATATATATATATATATATAGAGAGAGAGAGAGAGAGAGAGAGAAAGAGAGAGACAGAGAGAGACAGAGAGAGAGAGACAGAGAGAGAGAGAGACAGAGACAGAGAGGGGAGGGGAAGAAAGAGAAGAAGACAGAGAATCCCAAGCGGGCTCTGCACTGTCAATGCAGAGCTGGATGTGGAGCTCGAACTCAAGAAACCCTGAGATCACAACCTGAGCCAAAAACCAAAAGTCAGACACTTCAGACACTTAGACTTAGCCATCCAGGCACCTGAATATATATATATATTTATTTTAATGCAGGTCTCAGGCAGACCAGTTTGAAATATGCTATACTAAACCAACTTCAGCTGGCAGCAAGATAAATACTTGAGGGACTTAAATTTTTTTTAAATATGTTTATTTATTTTTGAGAGAGGGGGAGTCAGAGGGGCAGATAGAGGGGGACAGAGGATCCAAAGTGGGCTCTGTGCCAACAGTAGAGACCCTGATGTGGGGCTTGAACTCACAAACCATGAAATCATGTGTTGAGCTGGTCAGACACCTTAACCGATCCAGGTGCCCCAATACTTGAGTGACTTTACCTCTCTGAATCTCAATTTCTTTATCTGGAAAATAAGAATAATAATAATACCTATATCAAATATTTGCTGTGAGGACTAAACAAGTGAATACACATAAAACCTTTAGCACTTGTGTCCTGGCACCTGTTAGCTCTGGAGATGGTGATTAACTGGGGGTTGGAGATAGGGGTAAGTTTAAAGGAATTACAGTAAGGCCTTCTAAGGATGGTAAAGGACCTTGCCAGACCTTTTGCAGACCACATGGACTAATACCAATATACAATAGATACAAATATGATGTAAACCATATAGCCACACACACACTCCTGCTCCTAATGGCCCCATACAGCCTTTATTCTCTACCAGCAGCCAGGTGTGCCTGCTGCTTCACACCTGTGAGGAATCTGATCCTGTCATAGAGTAAGGTTTTAGGGTCTAATATCCAGGAGTACAAGGGGGTCCAGATCGGAGGGGTAGGGATTGTGTTAGGAGCAATGAAAATATACCAGTCTCCAAAGCTCAGGGCCTAGAATTAAAAAGTCACATGAAACACTGGCATCCAGACAAATAAAATACAAGCAGGGATAAGACCACTTGCTTATTTTCTATCACTCTTTCTCTCCTTTTGGGGTGTGATTCCTCTGTGAACTTGTCTCTGGATCCTTTCAGGGTAGTTAGGTCTACTGTACATTCTTGAAGAGAGGGAAAGCAATGTAAGAAGGCATTGGGAGAGAGAAGTTATTTTTATTTATTTATTCAAAAAAATATTTACTGGGTAGCTTCTATGTGCTAGGCACTTCCTGTTCCTGGCATTGGGGATTTTTTGGTGAATGAAACAGTCAAAACCCTTGCTTTCATGGGGCTTATATTGTAGCAGGAGAGACAAATAACAAAGAAACAAACAACGCTTATGGTATGTCAGATGATTGTAACTGCTGTTGGGGACAAAAAGCGGTGAGAAAGATGGAAGTAGCAAATGTGCAATTTTTACAAGGATAGTGAAGGACAATCTCACTGAGAAAGAGAAATGTGAACCAGATCAGACTGGGATAAGAAATCAATGCAGATATCTGAGGCCAAGCATTTTAGGTGAAAGGAATAGCAAGTAAGGCCTTAAGGCTTGAGTATGTCTGGTGGCTTTGAAGAAGAGGAGAGAACAGTGTGACTGGAGTAAAGTGAGCACTGGAGACTGTGGTGGGAGATCAGATCATGGAGGTAAAAGGTAAAAGATCATGTAGGATCTCCTAGTTTATTGTGAGGATTAGGCTTTTATTCAGAGGAAGTTGGGAGGCATGTGAAGGATTTTAAGCAGAGGAGTGACATGTGACATGATTTGACTTAAGTTTTAACAAGCCCACTAGGACTGAATTGACTTCAGGAGGTAAAGGGAGGAAACACAACAGTAAAGAGAATAATGTAGTGATCCCAGTGACAGATGATGGTGGTTTAGACTAGAGTGGCGGCAAGGGGATTTGTGAGAAGTAATCGATGCTACAGAAATATTGAAGGTTGAGCAAACAGGATTTCCTGAGGGATTGGATGTGGGGTGTAGGAGAAAATGAATCATCAAGGAGTTTGGTCTGAGCATCTAGAAGGAAGCATCTGGAAGTTACTATTAATTGAAGCAAGGAAGAGTTCAAGAGAAGCAGATCTGGGGTTTTCTAAGAGCTCAATTTGGGACACATTAAGTTCAAAATGCTCATTAGATATCTAAGTGGAGATGTTAAGTAGGTAGTTAGATATGTGTCAAGAGAGGCTAGAATGAGCTATAAATTTGGGAGACATTAATGTATAAATGTTATTTAAAGCCATGGAGTCACCAAAAAAGGAAGTATAAATGGAGAAGAGGTCCAAGGACTGAGCCCTGGACATATAGAGTATGGGGAAATGAGGAGAAAACAGCAAAGACGTCTGAGAAGGATGAATCAGTGAGATGGGACTGAAATCAAGAGTGTGGTGTCCTGGAAACCAAGGAAGACAGAATTTCTTTCTTTCATTTTTATAAATATAATTTGTTGACAAATTGGTTTCCATACAACACCCAGTGCTCATCCCAACAGGTGCCCTCCTCAATGCCCATCACCCACTTTTCCTTCTTCCCCACCCCCCATCAACCCTCAGTTTGTTCTCAGTATCCAAGAGTCTCTTATGGTTTGCTTCCCTCTCTCTCTGTAACTTTTTTCCCCTTCCCCTCCTCCATGGTCTTCTGTTAAGTTTCTCAAGATCCACCTATGAGTGAAAACATATGGTATCTGTCTTTCTCTGTATGACTCACTTTACTTACCATAGTACCTTCCAGTTCCATCTATGTTGTTGCAAATGGCCAGATTTCATTCTTTCTCATTGCCAAGTAGTATTCTTTTGTATATATAAACCACATCTTCTTTATCCATTTGTCAGTTGATAGATAGTTAGGTTCGTCCCATAATTTGGCTATTGTTGAAAGTGCTGCTATAAACGTTGGGGTACAAGTGCCCCTATGCATCAGCACTCCTGTATCCCTTGGGTAAATTCCTAGCAGTGCTATTGCTGGATCATAGGGTAGTTCTATTTTTAATTTTTTGAGGAACCTCCACAGTGTTTTCCAGAGCGACTGCACCAGTTTGCATTCCCACCAACAGTGCAAGAGGGTTCCCATTTCTCCACATCCTCTCCAGCATCTGTAGTCTCCTGATTTGTTCATTTTAGCCACTCTGACCAGAATGAGGTGGTATCTCAGTGTGGTTTTGATTTGTATTTCCCTGATGAGGAGTGACATTGAGCATCTTTTCATGTGTCTGTTGGCCATCTGGATGTCTTCTTTGGAAAAGTGTCTATTCATGTCTTCTGCTCATTTCTTCACTGGATTATTTGTTTTTTGGGGTGTGGAGTTTGGTGAATTCTTTATAGGTTTTGGATACTAGCCCTTTGTCCGATATGTCATTTGCAAATATCGTTTCCCATTCCATCAGTTGCCTTTTAGTTTTGTTGATTGTTTCCTTTGCAGTGCAGAATCTTTTTATCTTGATGAGGTCCCAATAGTTATTTTTTGCTTTTAATTCCCTTGCCTTTGGAGATCTGCCAAGTAAGAAATTGCCGTGGCTAAGGGAAGACAGAATTTCAAGGATGAGGGAGTGGTCAATTTTGTTAAGTGCTGCTGACAGAAATTGTTTTAGGGATCAAGCAGGGGTCTAGCCCATGGCAAGGTGATACAATGGTGGTACATTTTCTCAGGGAAGGTGAAAGGTTTGTTATGTAACTAGTAGCTCTCTGAGTGGCCTGTATAGAGGCAGTGTGGCATCAAGTTTCCAGTTTAAAAGGCACATGGGCCTGGGCTGGATTGGCCAGCAATCCTGTATGTTTGGTGTGCCATCTGAGGCATACGATACAGAAATCAGAGTATCTGGAGAAGTGAGCCATATTGGATAATCTGGCCTTCAAGTCACAGATGTTGGGGGAGTAGTTCCCCATAGTGTGTAATCAGAAGGACACTAGAGAGGCCTCACTCCCCTAACATGCCTCTTCCATACCAAGATCAATTCTAGACTTTCTTATTTATTCAACAAAAACTATGTGCGAGGCACTGTTCTAAGCATTCACAAAATAATAGCTCAGTGAATCCTCACAACAACTCTGTGAGATATGTTCTGTAATTATCTCATTTTTACAGGTGAAGAAAAAGAGGCAGGGAGAGGCTAAGTGACTTGCCCAATTGTACAGTGAGAGGTGGAGCCACTCTTTTAACCCTGCTGTTTCCAGTGTACATGTTCTTAACCTTGTACACCAGGCACTACTAGCAGGTGTGGGCTAAAACCTGCCCATGGCCTGTTTTTGTACATTTCTGAAGGGTTGTTAAACAAAATATGCAACAAGGACCTAATGGGGCCTGCAAAGTCTAAAATATTTACTACCTGGCCTTTTAAAGGAAAAGTTTATCAGCACTTTTCCACACTATAAAATTGGAAAAAATAATACCTCTTATTGGTTTGTGGGTATATTAAATGATATAATTTATATGAAATACCTACAGATGCTCAAAAATAGCAGTTTCCTATGATTAATTTTATGTTCATTCTGTCATCATCTCTGTTTCCTGCACTTTCCCCCAAAGGAATTACTCCTAGATTTGACTCATTCCAAACTCCCCATATCCTCCCCTCCAAGTTTGCTAAAAAGTTACCAGAGTGAAACCATATGCCCATGGGGGAGGGGAAGGAAAAAAAAAGAGGTTAGAGTGGAAGAGAGCCAAAGCATAAGAGACTCTTAAAAACTGAGAACAAACTGAGGGTTGATGGGGGGTGGGAGGGAGGGGAGGGTGGGTGATGGGTATTGAGGAGGGCACCTTTTGGGATGAGCACTGGGTGTTGTATGGAAACCAATTTGACAATAAACTTCATATATTGAAAAAAATTAATTAATTAATTAAAAAATAAAAATAAAAAAGTTACCAGAAATAATTGAGCTAAATAGTGATACCAACCATTATTATTTGAATGTCATCCTTGAAATACAGCATATTAAAAAACTTTAACTTCAATAGGACTTTAAGTTATCTTAAAATTTCTAGGTGAATTGGATGAAGCAAATAGGTTCTAAGAAAGTCTTGACAACAAATAGTAGATAACTGACTAGATATTTTTTTCCCAGATAATAATTCCACAGATGGTAAATCAATATATGATGGGTTATATCTCCTAAAAAGTAAAATTTAAAGTAAACACCTAAAAAACTTTAAAAAAGTAGTCTATCATTTAGATATTATTTATAAGGAAAAAATCATATAAGATCAAGGCTCAAAGACTCCATAAAAATTATCTAGTCAAACACCTTAAGATTAAATATGGGGAATCTGAATCCCAGAGTCAGGAGGATACTTATACATGGTCACACAGCATATCTGGGGCTAAAATCTTGTTCTCCAAATGTACTCTTTCCATTATACCAGTGGTTGAAAACTAGTGTTCTGGGGCTACATTCTATGTTTAATTTGTCCCACAAATTTTAAAAGGCATTTGAAAAGCAGAATATTGCACAAGAAAATCTAGATTTCCAAATTCCATTGAACAAAATCAGAAGATCTGGCAAAATAGGTCCACTTTTCCAAATGGCCAGGATCCAGTGGAACTGAGTAGTGGCTGCCTCCTTTAGTAGTAATAGTAGTGCCATGCTCCCTACCACTCTCAAATACATTCACCCTGTAATATCTCTCATGTAACTTACCAACCAAGCCCCTCTAGGCACCTGTGGTTGGCCTACCCAGCCCTAAACCTTGTTGCATTTTCCCAAACAAGAAACAGAAGCTCCCTTCCCAGGGTTCCTAGGAGGAACATGAGCAAAGGAAGCAGGGTCATGGACTATGGTAAGAGGTTTGCTTCTCACTCTTAATAGTTGTGGTAGATTACTACCTACCAAAAACCTATTTTCCCTTCTCTTGAGTATGAATGTGCCTAGCCTCTTTTGCAACTAAGAGTGACAGATAAGAGGTCAATGGAAGCTTTTAGATAGAGTTTCCAGGAAAGCTCCTTAAAGTGGCAATAGGCATGGGTGAAGGGGAGTCAGAGATACACTTCCAATTATGGAATGAATATGTCATGAGGATAAAAGGTACAGCATAGGGAATATAGTCAATGGTATCATAAGAATATTGCATGGTGACAGATGGTAGCTACACTTGTGGTGAGCATAACATAACATATAAACTTGTCAAAACTTTGCTTTACACCTGAAACTAATGGAACACTGTGTGTCAACTATACTTTAATTTTTAAAAATGGTGACAGGTAGCATGTGACATTTGTGCCCTTCCCAAAGTTTGTAATATGGATGTAACAGCTGGAGTTCCAGAAGCTATCTTAAAACCTTGAGGATGAAAACCATGTGCTAAGGATGAGGGAGTCACCATACCAGCCTTGAACAACCCACCTGTAGGTCTCTTGTACATGATTGAAAAATATCTGCCTTATTTGAGCCACTTTAAATCACATGTCTGTTACTACAAGCTATATGTAATTCCTACCAGATAAAACAAGCATAAAAGTTCTTGGCCTTGGGATGGTAAAGATAAATCCTAGGTGGAACCATATAATTAGGTCTAACACTAATAACTGTTCTATGTTTTTAAAACATCTTAAAAATTTTTTTCTCTTGGTCCTTATTTATGCCCTAAGCAATTTATTTCTTTTCCATAAATTATACTCTCTACCTTTTTGCCTCTAGTTGAGTATATATATGCCAAGTCTACCTTAAATAAAGGCCTACTTACTCGATTCTCTTTAATAGACAGGTGAGCCTGGCAGTGGGTTACATACAGTTGAACAAGACCCCATCCCAATCTGGTTGGGACACCTGTAACATAGTTGGGTGGATTAGAGTAAAACTTAGGAGTTACATTGCCTGGGTTCAAATTCTAACTCCACCACTTCTTACCTGTGGGACCTTGGGATCCCATTTAAACTCTACATGCTTTAGTCTCCTTGTCTATAAAATGGAAATAGTAATACTCTTTACTTCAGAATTGCCATTTTGAGGATTAACTGAGGTTGGTACATATTAAGCACTTAGAATGGTGCCTGACACATGATGTGGTAAGCAGAATAAAGGTCCCCCAAAGATGTCTATGTCCTAATTCCTGGAACCTATGAATATGTTGCATTATATGACAATGGAGAATTAAGGTAGCAGATGGAATTAATGTAATCAGTCATTTTAAAACAGGGAGATTATCCAGTAGACTCAATGTCATCACAAAGGTGTTTAAATGTGGAAGAGGAAGGCAGAAGTGTTAATGTCAGAGTGATATGGTATGAGAAAACTTGACCTGCCGTGGCTGGCTTGAAGATGGAAGGTAGCCATGAGCTAAGGAATGCTGACAACCTCTGGGAGCTGGGAAAAGTAGGAAACAGATTCTCAAAGCCTCCATAAATGGTTGTGATCTAGCTGACACCTTAACTTTAGCTAATGGGATCTATTTCAGACTTCTGCCTTCCATCACTTTTAAGATAATAAATTTTTGTTGTGATAAGTCGTCAAATTTGTGGTAATTTATTTGTTCAGCAGCAATAGAAAACAAACACACAGGTTCAATGCTCTGTAAGTAATAAATATGAAACTAAATAACTCTTTTTTAAAATAAAAGTTTTTATTTTATTTTATTTTATTAGAGAGAGAGTCAGGGGGAGGGGCAGAGTGAGAGGGAGAGAGAGAATCTTAAGCAGGCTCCATGCCCAGCAGGGAGTCTGATGTGGGTCTCTATCTATCCCATGACCCTGGAATTATGACCTGATCTAAAATCAAGAATCAGACACTCAACCAACTGAATCACCTAAGCACCCCAAAACTAAATAACTCTTAACCCATGTTTGTATTTGATGAAAAAGTGAAGACATTTTTCATTTGATCCATGCAAACTATCCCTATTTTATAGTTGTAGAAACAATTCCAGAAATAAGTAAGTGACTTGCCTAAGCTCATCCAGTGAGTTAGTGGCAGGATGCCTTCCCCTTACTTGTTACCCACAGCTGGCTATGTGGCAGTTTATGACTTATCTTCCCACCTCCAGAAGTGGCAATTTGGCAGACTCCCACATCTGCTTTCACTAAGGCATGGAAATTGGTTGCTAAGCCATGCAATTGGTTGCTAAGCTTCCTTCTCCCATTCAACACCCAACACAGTTCAACAACTGAAAGTTAATAATCAGCCAGCAAATTAAATTCAGTGAAAATATCAGATAGCATGTTAATTGGGAACCAGGTGATCCAAACCCATCTCAGAGGATTGAGTGACCTTCTACCAAGTATACCTCCAATGTGGGATGCTGCTTCCCCACCAGAAGCATGAACTCCTGGACCTCTATAAATCTAAATACGGCCAGACACATTTATTTGAGCTGTAATAAACATCTTCAAGCCTTTGCCTGAGCACTTCTCTGCCCCAAATGCACTAAGCTCATGTTTTCCAGAGTGTTGTAGTTTAGAGGTAATTATAGGTGGTGGACACCTTATTACATAGGGCAGATGTTCTCACCCCTGGCTATATGAGAGTCATCCTGGAGCTTTGCAAAGACACAGATGCTGGAGATCCACCCCAGAAATTCTGATTTAATTGGTCTGCGTGAGGCCTAGACATGAGTAGTTAAAAAACTTCCCCAGGTTATTCTCATATATAGCCAATGGTGAGCACTGATGAAGTAGTGATTCAGAATATAGACCTGCAAAGACCTTGTGGTTTCATGAGTTCAAGCCCTGCATTGGGCTCAGTGCTGGCAGCAAGAAGCCTGCTTCGAAATCTTTGTCTTCCTCTCTCTCTGCCCCTCCTGCACTCACATTATTTATGTTTCTATCAAAATAAATAAACTTTAACAAATTAAAAAAAAAAGAATAGGGACCTGCATCTCAAAGCTCAGCTGTGCTACTTATTATTCATACAACTCTGGGCAAGTTGCCTGACCCCTCTGCACTATGGCTTCCACATATGTAAAACAGGGAAGACAATACTCCTGTAATATAATATTGTCACAGGATTAAATGAGTTAGTACATGTAAATCACTTAGAATAAGATTTATAAGTAATAAGTGTCAGAGCAAAGCTAAATTATTGATTTGCAGCACTTAGAACTACTCCTAGGACATAGTAAGTGCTCAACAAATCCTAGCTATTATTACATCAACAAAATCTTTAATAGATGCTTATTTTAAATGTATATTTAAGAACAGATAACTGAAATCAACTTACATAGCACCAGTATAAAGCTTTTAAAAATTTATTAAACTTTTCAAAAGTGAATCACTTTAAGGAAAGATAGTAAGTAAAATGGTGCCTTTAAAAACAAAAATTCTGAAGTTTGAGAAACACTGCTCTAACCTCTTTCCATGCTCCCTCACTCTACTAACTCTGAATACCCTATCCTACCTCTTCTTCCAAGCCCAGCATAGCATAGATGTCACCTTCATTCCCATGGCTTCTTTCCCTTATAGGCATATCAAACATGGCCAGCCAAAAAACAAACAAACAAACAACAAAAACCTCACTTTTCACTAATTCCCTACCCACATCCCATTTTCCCCATTTTTTTAACCAGCAGTGCCACCATTCACCTAATTGATGGGGTCCAAAACCTAGTAGTAATCCTTAATTTATCACTTTCCCTCACACCCCTATCCAGCCCATTAGCAAAGCCTATTTGTTAGTTTTACCTTCTAAATATATCCAGACTCTGACCACTTGGTCCACACCAATACCATCTCTTCCCACCTATTGCAGGAACCTCCTCACAGGTCTCCTTGCTCTCTTTGGGCCCTAAAGACCATTCTCCTCCCAGAAACCAGAGAGCTAAATCCTGTCATTGCCCAGTTCAAATTCCTTAGTAGCTTCTCACCACAGAACAAAATCCAAACTCCTTACCAGAGCCCTGAGGCCCTGCAGGATCTATCACCCACCTGCCAATCTCTCTGAAGTTGTTTGCCTACCACACCTCCCTCACCATCCAGTCATAGCCACTAGATCCTACTAGAAGGGCTTTATCCAAAAAAAGAAGAAGAAGAAGAAGAAGAAGAAGAAGAAGAAGAAGAAAGAGAAAGAAAGAAAGAAAGAAAGAAAGAAAGAAAGAAAGAAAAAAAACCCACCACCACAACAAAACAAAAAACAAAGAGAAGCCATTAAAGGGGTTTGCTTAGATTTACATTTATAAGGATCACTCTGGCTAAAGTGTGGAGAACAGATCTAGAGGGTAAGTGAAGGCAAACACATTGAAAACATATTGTTGCCCATAGGTGTGGGTGGGGGAAGAATATGAGTTCAAATGACAACTCCAATGCTTACTAGCTTTATTATGTTAGGTCTCTACTCTGGACACTTGTTAGGCATCAGGCACAGTTCTAGGTGTTTTGTTTGTAGTAGTCATTTATATAATCCTTTCTAATTCTGTTCCTTTTGTTAAATGGGAATTAAAAAAAATAGTCCCTGATATTCAGGATTACTGTAAAAATCAAATGCATTATTTATTTGTAATTGGTCTCATCACTGTCACAGTGCTTCACACACAGTCCACACTCAATAAATGTTAATTATTATACTTATCAACCCAGGCTTTAGCCTGAGAAAGAGCATATGTGAATGCATTTTGGCAGTACTGTATATGGGATGAGCACAATAGACTCTGGTGACAGACTACCTGGGTTGTAAATCCTAGTCCTACCATTTACTAGCCTTAGAACGTTGAATTGAGAAGAAAAGCTAGTAAAAACAAGATAAAAGAGGCCAGCCAGATGTCAGCTACTCCCCTTGCATACTTTTGGCTTCTGTAATCTTGCCTCCAGTGTCCACCAATTGCCAAATAGCACCACAGTAAGTGCCCCCTCCCCTTTTTCTTTTGTCTCTCAACCCCCTGTCATCCCAGCTATAAAAAGAGGCTGATGCCAATGCCGAGGTTTGGGGCTCAACCTTTGGAGGTGATTCCACTGGGCCGGCACCAGTGTGCAATAAACAGTCTTTTCCTGATTCCCCGAGTGCATGTGCCTTGTCTCTTCCTGGGCGCCAATTATTTGCTGTAACAGAGTATAATATGTAACCTCTTTATGCCCCATTTATCTCATGTATAAAATGAGAATGATAGTAATTGTATCTACCTCATAGGGTAGTTGTGAGAATTAAACGAGGTAATATGTGTAAATTATTTAGAGCAGTGCTTGGCCCACAGTAAAAGGGCTAATAAACTCAATAAGCATTAAACTTAATAAGTGTTAGCTATTATCACTCTTGTTGCTGTCTGAGGCATATCTGACCAATTCTACTGAATCAGTCAATTATTTGATTTACTCTTTTTTAGTATGCTTATAGATTCATGACTCTTTTGGACTCAATTCATTTCAGTTAGCTGTCATCTTTTTTGTGTGTGCATGAATATTTTTATTTTGTTTATGTGTCAGTACTTGGCCAGTGAGAGGGCATTTAAGGCTGGATTAGCTGTCATTGAACAACAACATTATCCCATACAACTCAGAAAACTTTTTCTAAAAGTATGTAGTATAGTGGTTACAAGCATGCATTCCACAATAGTTCAACCTGGGTCCAAATACCAGATCTGCCACTTACTGGCTGTGTAGCCTAGAGAAAATGATTTCACATCTTTGTAGATCACTGTTGATGAGGGAGCACAAGGCAAGCTGACACCCTGCAAGCCCCCTCTCCTCTTTGCATGGGATATGTGTGATATTCCTCAGGCACTCCTGGTTGCCCAAGAACAAGGGAAAGGGAAAAACAAATGGCTATCACAGTCATGCAGGACACCAGTCTCCATCAGTTTGCAACTGTTTTAATGATTTACAATAAAAAAGGCAATCTCCAGAAATCTATAGACTCAGTTTCCTGGAGCCTTAACATCACCCTCCCCTCCATATTGATGTGGGGAACAAAAGCAAGACAAAAATGTAGATAAAATTAAATTTCTTTTTTTTAAGTTTTTTTTAAATGTTTATTTATTTTTGAGAAAGAGAGAGACAGAGCGTGAAGGAGGGAAAGGGAGGGACAGAGAGAGAGGGGAGACACAGAATCCCAAGCAGGCTCCAGGCTCCAAGCTGTCAGCACAGAGCCCAATGCAGGGTGTGAACTCACAAGCCAAGCTAGCCAAGCTGTGAGATCATGACCTGAGCTGAAGTCAGATGCTTACCTGACTGAACCACACAGGCGCCTCTAAATTTCTTTATAACCCGCAGCCCATTGACAAATACTTGAGATAGGCAAGGTAAAACATTCTTCCAGGAACTCCCTACTGTGTTAATGTTAATGCTTTGCTAGAGGGAAAAACAACCTTAGGTTGACAATAGCTAGGCCTTCAGTACATTAAGAGTCCCCTTTAGTATATAAAAGAGGAAACCTTCCTTTTTCCTTTACCTCTCCCAGCTTCATAGTATGTGATCAGTCACTCCTCACAACCCCAGTACAGCTTTTTGCCCACAGGTCCTGTCCCTGGGCTTTTAATAAAAGCACCAAAGACGTCTCAAGAATTTTTTCTTGGCCATCAGCCCTGGATCCCCACCACCATCAGTCCAAAACCACATCAAGTGTCATCGCTATACCACAGGGAATATGATGATACTACTACTTACCCACTAGGTAAGCTGTTGTGAGAATTTTTGTAAACTTTGTAGAATAGCATGTGGCATGGTGTTGGCTATCATTATTAAAAGTACCTAACCCAAAGTAGATACTCAATACATAATCACTGTAGTTAATATTACTGTTATTATAATTGACATGTGTATATTACAATTTTTCACTCACTTTGATATTGATTATCATATTTGAATTATACCATGGTCCTGCCAGACAACCAGGGAAGAGATTAACAATTCCAATTTACAGATGGTGAAATTGAGACTGGACTGGACTTTACATTCACATTTCTGACATTTTACATGGCCATTTTTTTTTTATTTTGCATGGAAATTCTCAAACCCCAACATAAGATTGAAGGTTACTTATCACAATGTTATCTTTTTTTAAAAATAAGTAAGTTATCTCTGATTCCGTTAATAAGGCTGATTGAATAAAATAAGTTCTGAATTTATTAAATGTCATCTATAACCTAACTACATATAACTGTGAAGTTGTAACCGTCTAAAGTAACATGGAACTTTGAAATACTTCACTGTCTGGGAAATTAAAGTGTGTGTGAGAGATAAAGAACCCCAAATGTCAACCAGAATACAGGCTGTATTCTCCACATATAATCTCAGCTTTCTAAGTCCTACATAAAGGTCACCAATCATATCCACACCTTAATTTCTACAATTTGTATTATAGCTACAGCCAAAACCCTGTTGAAATATGCCCCATATATTATGCTCACCTTGTAGGCACAATGCATCTTGAATAATTTCTCTTAGTAAAATATTTTCTCATCAATTTGGTCCTTGACTTCAGGAGCTATACAAAGTAAGCATTATTGTACTGCAGACATGAGGAAATAAGGAACTCCAAAGGGGAATGACTACAGCAATATCTTAGCTTATAAATTATATAGGCACTTCCTATGAGCCAAGCACAATTCTAGTAGCTTTACCTGGAGGAAATTATTAAATGCTCACAAAACTCCAGTGAGGTAGGTATTTCATGTCTCCCCTACTATCTGAAAGTAGAGCATTCCTATGAAACCTTTCCTAAGCCTAAATGGGATAAAATAAAGAAGCAACTGTCATTATTTTTATATGGAAAAGTTTTTGAGCATTTCCAGACCCCCAAAATATCCCCTTTTAAGACTCTTAGACTCTTCTGATACACACCTTGCTAATAAATGCATAAAAATAAATTGAGAGAAAGCATATATGCTCACAGACACAATTCAAAGCTATAACAGCTTGATGCCAAAATGCTGTGTGTAGTTCCCAGGGAAGAAGCTTTCAGTGCTACTCTCACTCCTGAGGGTATGCTGCCTCTATAATGACTTGCTGCAAAACAAAATGCTGAACACTATTTTCACTCTTTGGTTTCTTTCATAAAAGCAAAAACCCTCGTTGGGTTTCTTTCAGTTAGCAAAAACAGGGACTAATGTAGGTCTTTCATAAAAGTAAAGTGGCCTAACACAAACTTTTGAGAAGTGGGGGTACCTGTGTTATCATCCCTGATTTACAAAAGGATACTGAGGCCCAGAGGATGACACTAATTGGAATTAACAGAGGCAGTCTTCAAACACAAGCAGTTTGTTTCCAGAGCCCACACACTCTTCACTGCTATGTTTCACAGCAAGCAAATGACAGGAAGAAAACCAGAGACCTTGCCATGGGAAGAAAAAAGGCACTCTTGTATGGAGGCCCTATCAGTATTACAGAAAGGGGTGATAAGCCCATGCTGGGGGTCCTAAGTGAATTCTCCTTTAGCCACCCTTCACAGAGGGTCAAAAGGTCTAGAAATCATGACTGAGTCTACCACTGGATAAAGGGTTGGAGGATCTGGTACAGTCAGGGGTCTTGCTGGCTTTCAGTGAGGAAACAGGTTTCATGGGACCACAGGGAAAGGAGTTCGGACATAATGGATTTGAACCCAATCTACTGAATCACCTTGGCTGACATTTGTTGCACTTCCAGTTGCCTGGACCTTCTCTCTCTCTGCATTTTGTTGACTTGACTGCAGCCTCAGCAGGCCTCTGTGAAAACTGTGTATTAGAATAATAGTAAGGACTTTCATGTAATTTGCCAAAGATTAACACTGAATCTCACTCCTCAGAGGGGCTTGCTCAAATGCACACATACACACACACATGCACACACACACACACACACACACCCCTCTCTGTGGCCCTAAGATTACTTTGCAATATGCATTTGGTCATTTGTTTATCTATCAGACTCCAGGGCCCATGCTCTTAAGCTGCAGGCAATTTCTTTCCCTTGGCATTTGCTGCAGTGGTGCTTAGGTTTTCTAGGTCTCAGATTATGCCTAGGGGCATCTCAACACCTGTCCCCTCTAGTCCTTTGGAGAGCCCATTTTCAGTGGTGCATCACCCCATCATTGGACTCCTGTAAGGAAAAAAGATGGCAAGGGCAGCTTGTGATTTCCAGTCTGAGCTCCTCCTTGCCATGTGACCTTGCATAAGTCAGTTCTCCTTTCTGATGTGTGCAGCTCCACTGCTGGGAACCAGGCAGAAGAAATAGCTTTGTGTCCAGATTTAGCAATATAGGATATAAAAATGATTATTTTTGTATACTAAGTGACAGCTTAGAAGCAAAAAAAAAAATAGACTTCATTTTAAGGGAAAGTCAAAGGAAGATTCAAATGAAGTTTAAAATGGGGGGTGGGCTGGAGAGGTGTCCCCCACTGAATGTCTTTGGACTGTCTTTTCCTGGAGGTTTCAGATAAGTCTCCTTGCCATTTAAGGTCACCACACATTTTTCCCTGTATAAATCGGGTTTTGACCTGTATATTTGGCCTTGTTGCTCTCTGAACCTCCCCCATCCTACTGCTCAGCAGCTGCTGCTATGTGGGGGGAGCTCATCAAATCCCTCTTTGCCCCCGCTTCCCTATCAGCTCACTGGAAGGTGCTTGCCGAGGAGGTTGCTGAGCCCTAAGCAGCTGATATGCCTAGTGTATAAACTGACCCAGTTTAGAAGAGTGATATTTTTTTTAGCCTGAGATGGCTGCTTTCTATGATGCAATATACAGCAGTACACAGAGACCAGGGAAACAAGTTCCAAGATTTTTCAAATCACTCAACTAATATTTATTAGCTCACTGCTGCGAGCCAGACATGTAGAATACTCTGATGGGGAATATTCAGAACTTGCCTTAAAACAATCACATTGTATTAGTATGTGTGCAGGGGGAAAAGGGTGATAATGGAGATAACATATAGCTTTGAGACAGGGTAGAATATGTTAAGTGCTGTTGGAGAGGTATAAACAGCCCAAATGAAGGTGGTCACATGATACAGGGGCTTTGTGGAAGGTGTGGCCTTTCAGCTAAAAGTCTAAATACGTTAATGTAAGGGGAAGGCATTATGGAAACCAGGATTGCCACAGGAAAAAAATGGGAAAGCAGCTACTTATGAGGAGTGAAGCCACTGGAATAATTGTGCTTGAAGACAGTAACTGTTGTGTATAAGGGAAGATGGACCAAAGACAGGTGAGATGGGAGGCAGGGAGAGCAGCTGGGAGGCTACTGCACCAGTCCAGGTGAGAAACAATGAAGGCCTTCAATTAAGACAAAGGAGAACAGGACAAGACAAAATTAAGATATACTATAGCTAGAATCTGCAACACCTGGCAAATGATTATATGGGGGGCATGAAGAGGGAGTCAAAGGAGACTTTGAGGTTTCATAGTTACATGACTGAAAAGATGGTAAAACCAACAGCAGAGATCACTGAGGAGAGCCAAGTTTATGTGATATCCTTATGGTGGTAGCAGGGAAAGCATCTTGATTGAGTTAGAGATGCCTGAGTGACAGACATGTAGATGGATTAGTCCATCAGGCAGCTGATACACAAGTCTGAATATCAGTAGAAACAATAGTATTGATAGTTTTGGGGGAAAGTCATCAGATGATGGGTGCCATGGGCTGAATTATGTCCCCTCAAAATTCATATGTTGAAGTCCTAAACTCCAGTACCTAAGAATGTGCACTTACTTGGAAATAGGGTCATTGCAGATGTAATTGATTAAAATTAAGTCATACTGGAGTGGGGTGGGCCCCTAATTCAATATAGCTGGAGTTCTTATTAAAAAGGGGAAATCTGAACATAGACACACACATGGAGAGAAAGCCAAGTGAAGATAATACAGCAACACCCAAGGCATATCAAAGATTTCCAGCAAACCACAAAAAGCTAGGAAAAAGGCATTAAACAGATTCTCATAACCCTCAGAAGGAGCCAACCCTACTGATGCTTGATTTTGGATGTTTTTTAATGTTTATTTTTGAGAGAGACAGAGAAAGACAGACAGAGAGAGAGAGAGAGAGAGAGAGCATGAGTGGGGGAGAGGCAGAGAGAGGGAGAAACAGAATCTGAAGTGGGCTCCATGCTCTGAGCTGTCAGCACAGAGCCCAACATGGGCTCGGAAGCCACGAGATCATGCCCTGAGCTGACGTCGGATGCCCAACTGACTGAGCCAACCAGGTGCCCCTGATTTTGGACTTCTAGGCTCCAACAATATGAGGCATATTTCCATTGTTTACATCATCCAACTGTGTTGCCCTTTTTTATGACAGGCCTAGTAAACTACGCAACTAAGAGCTAAAGTTCTAGGAGTGGCTGGGAATGACCAAAGACAGCATTTGGATTGAGAAGCCAACCTAGGATATAAGTCTTAAGAACCCCTACAGGCTGGACAGAGTAAGAGAAGCCAGCAAAGAAACCTGCAATAGACCACTCTGAGAGGCAGAAGGAAAGGAAGAAAGTGGATTTCAATGAGATGATGTTTCATTTTTATTAAATGTCTTGAAGAATTTTTTAGTTGCCAGGGAATAAAACAGTGAGCTAGGGAATGCAGGAGAAGGAGCAGGTTGGGGATAAAAAAAATGGGGACGCCCAGGGTCAAGGGAAGCAAGATCTCCTTGCCAGGGTCTGAATTTAGAAAAATGCCAAGATTGGTAAGGTTTTTCTTTTGGGCCTGTATCTCATTTCTGGAACCTATGCCATACCAGCTGCTGAGAAATCCTCACATACCCTGTTTTAAATGAAAGCCCAAAAGGCAGACATGTTAAATGTAAGACTCTGGAACTCAGCAATAACAGGTATGGACATCCACTATGTTCCAAAGTGCTTTATCAAACTGAATTTTCATGACCATTCTCATTTCCCTATTTCACAAATAAGGAAACTGAGGCTCTGAGAAATAAACTGCCAAAGGTTACATAGCTTTTAAGTGGAAGAAGTGAAAGGAGAACCCAGGGGTTTCTGATTCTAAAGCCCCTGCCTTTTTCCTCACGTCAAAGAAAGCAAGTGGGTTTCTTGTCTGATATAGTCCCTGATCAGTTGGGTGGTAGCTGCTTAAAGTGCTTGTTGAGGATTGTAAGGCCATATTAGGAATTGTTGGAAAAGAGGGCTATAATTGATTATTGATGTTTGTCTTGGGCATAGACAGAGCAGGGATAGCATATTTACTATCGCCATACTACACCATATAATGGCCTTGGGTAAGAGAGATGGGGAAAGGGAATCCTTTTCCCTGAAGTATGCATAGATGGGCTTTGTCATTCCTGGTATAGTCACTTTACTTCTGGGAGAATTAGATATAGGAAATTAGTTCATAATATCCCATGTTTTCAGAACATTCAATGGGAGCACACACTGACCAACACGCATTCATGGCACACAACCTGAAATTGCTTTTCAAGCAGAGAGCCATAGCCTCCCCTCTCTCTTAACCATGCAGAGGCCTGAAGACCTGACTCAAAGAATCACCACCCAGGAAAAAGGCCAATGGTTGAGAAATTCACATACAAACGATGAAAGGATGACTGTGTGTGTGTGTGTGAGAAAGACAGAGAGACAAAGAGACAGAGAGAATCAGGTATTCAAATTACCCAGGCCTTAGAAACTAAATGGAATTAAACTAAAACCAAAGATAGTTGAATTGATAATCACCACCCTACATTCAATCAGAGCTGACCATGTGCAGGGCTGGAGTAGAGAGCTCCCTATAAGGGGTAATGTATATGGGGCAAATTCCCTTAAATTTCCCCCACACCACCAGCCTGTTATGGTGATAAAATTCCAATGATGAGAATTTCTACAAAGGACAGTTACTGTCTGTAAAGGACCCCAGGGAGTGAATGAAAGTATATGCCTGGGTTTAGAAAAGCCTGATGTCTGGGATATAGCTCTTTAGAAAAATTGTGAAAAATGTTTGTCTCTGGCATTCTCCCCATTCTACTGATACATTTAAGGGGTGATCCCTCTGAAATAACATTTACATTTTCTTAGGCTCATAACAACCTAAAATACCTTCACGGCTCCCCAAAGAAAGGTCTAATGGTTTATTCTAAGACCAAGTAGAATGCAGGGGATTGGAAGGCTCTTTTAGCTCAGTAGTTTATCAAAAGAGGCACAGGACTGACTGAAAGGAAAGGGGAGTTCTAGTCCTAGCTAAGCAATAAACTCACCTTATGACTACAGAGAGGTCACTTTACTCTGTCTGTAATCTGGCCAAAAATCCCTACCCTGAGCATCTCGCTGAGACTTCTTGGTGAACTTGAAAAGAAAAAAGGACATAGGATGAAGATAAGCATTATCTTCGTCAAGCTTTATGACAAGCTTTTTCACAAGTATTTATTCACACTGTGAGAAGAATCAAACATTCCAAGATGGCTGTATCAACCCCTCCTCCCAGGGCTGCCTTTGGCTTTTCCCCCTCCCCTTCCCCTTGGCTGTCCTCCCATTCCTGTTCCTTCACCATTTCCCTGCTCTCTTCTCCCCTCCACTCCATTCTTCTCCTCTCTTTCTGATATACATTTGTGCTGCTAACATGGGACAGTACCATATATACTCTTTGCTGTTCACTAAGAGTATACCTCCTTCTATGCCCTGGCTTCCACTTTCTCCAGTTCCAACATCCCTTGAATATTTTCCTTTTTACCTTTTTCAGTATTTATCTATAGTTTCAGTCTTGTGTGGATACAGGCAAGTTATTACAACTTGTAATGACTTATAGGTCATATCAGTTATCCCAGGCTGGCCCACAGCCCCTCCATTCTAGATATCCTTCAATGAAGACTATTCAAACCTGTTAACAGCAATCTCTAATTGAGGGACATTGCCAAACATCTTTGGGTTTTTTTTTTTTTTTAGCAATTTATTATGGTGCTGTTATTTAAGCATTTACTTCAAACTTTTCTTTCTTTCTTTCTTTCTTTCTTTCTTTCTTTCTTTCTTTCTTTGAAAGGTGGCAGAAGGTACTGGAAAGAACACTATATTAGGAGTCAGAAGACTGTGCTAATCTTTGCCTCAATGTCTTTCTTCAAAATGTTTACCCCAGCATTCCTCACCTATACCAATCTACCCCACCTCTCTACTTCCTTGTCTCGTAAATGATTATTGTATTTTATTCTTCATTCATATTATTTCATTACTCAATACCACATGCTCAGAGTACTGAGGAGAGTAAAACAAAATCTCTGACCTTGAGGAGATGTTTCTGTCTTTGAAGAAACATTCCTGATCTTGAAGACACAGCTCCTGACCTTGAGGAGCAACCAATAGGGTAGGAGAGGCTAAGAGATCTGTGTTCTGAAGGACAGAACATTGGATGTAGAGTTACAAAGTCTTTCTGTACTTTGCCATTCTGGTATTTGAGGTCTGTGTGACCAGGGGCTAGTAATTTTAGCCTTTTGAGCCTCAGTATATTCACTTATAAAACATTAATAACATTAGTCTACTGTGTAATCTACCAATGTTGTTGTGAGGCTTACATAAGAAAAATACTGTTACTAAAACCTTTAAACCAGGGATTCTCAGCCCAGGCTATATATCCAAATCCCCTGGGGAGATGTAAAAAATATAAATCCCTGGGCCCCACCCCAGAGCAGAGATATCAATGACAATCTCTAGGTGTAGAACCCAAGCCTCAGTAGTTTTTAAAGGTCCTTAGGTGGTTCCAGTTTGCAGCCAGGACTGAGCCACTGGTTTAAACAGCAAAGCATATAGGAATAATAATCTCCCCACTGACTGAGCACTAAGTGACAGGTGTGTGTCAGGCAATTTCTCTTAAGGGAGTACCATTAAGGTGTCACATGTAAACAATGATGATATATGACAATATGTAGAGATATCAGAAGAACTGTACAAACACAAATTCTCTGGTAATGTAGCAGAGGAAGAGGTTGGTCCCAACTGAAAACTCAGGAAAGACTTCAGGGTGGAAGCAGCATTTAAGCTGGATTTAGAAGCATTGCAGGATTTCAAAGAGCAGAAGTGGGAGACAATAAGCAATGGTTAGTGCTGGCAGAAGAAATGTCATAAATCAAAGCCAAGACTATGTGCCAGACATTCTTTTAAGTGCATGATATGTACCAACTCATTTAATCTTCATAATATATCATTTTATAGGTGAGGCAACTGAGGCCCAGAGAAGTTAAAGTCACACAGCTAAGAAGCAGCTGAACCAGAATAGTTGCTCAAACAAGAAGTCTGGCTTCCAGAGCCCACACTCTGATCACAATATTCTACAGCTTTTCTAACATGAGCAGTGCTGTGCCTTGTGAAAATTAATCTGGCCACAGACTGGATGATGATGGTGGGAGACAGAGAGATAAGTTAGTGCAATCATCAGCCTGGAACATAATAAAGGTATGAACTAAGTTTTAGGTCCTTTAATTATTTGCTACAACTAAGAGCTGTACTTCCTCTCCAGAAAGGAAAGAAATAGAGAAAATGGGTTTATGCTTTATCAGGAAGGATTTGAGTTAACTCTGAAAAAAGACTGCCCAGAGGTGAAGATTGTTAAAGAAGTAAACATAACTGAAAGGAAAAGAAACTGGGGTATTTCTTAGGAATTCTGGGGGATGAAGATGACCTCCAAGGGTCTGTCCAAAACTTAGGACTTCCCAGATCACTCATGCTCAATTTATTGCTCACTTTGGTCCTTCAAACATAATGGGAATCTAAAATGGACAAAAATCGGTAAATGAACCAGTCTGCATTAAGAGTCTGAACTTGCCAATGAGTCACCAGGTAATCTCTAGGCAGAAAGGTCTTTTTTAATAAAGCTGGAAACCCCCTCTTTCCCTTCCACAAAGACCAGCAGTACCAGAGATTGACCACTTCCTTTAAGGTGATTTCCCAGAATTCTTTGCTCCATGCTTTCTCCAGGCTCCTCCCCTCTCTTTCTTTTCAACTCTATTGAAAACAAGCCCAGGATGCTCCTCCCAGAAGGTAGAGTATTCCCCTCACCCTTCTAGTCCTGCCAGTTTGTACATACACCCCACCCTGCTCTTCTGAGCCAAATAATCCTTTTCCCTTCCCTTTCTTGAAGAGGCCACCTTGTCCCACTCTGTTTAGGATTTGCTAAAAGCGTGAGAAACACTCCCTGCCTTTTTTTTTCCAGATAGAGCCTTTCTAAATTCTGTTGTAGGAATGCTGGACTGTAACTAGAGCCAGAGAACCCTAGGGAGCTAAAAAGTCTTGCTTGAAACAGAAAAAGTTGTTCCCATCTGTTCCCAGTGGTTTCCCTGACCTGTTCATTAAATGTCTCCTTCAACAGGCTGGGTGAATGTGATACAGGGCAAGGATGTTGGGATACGAAACTAGAAGACCTGGGTTTGATAGATAAATTGGTTTCTATCATCTGTAAAGAAAGGATATTATAACATCAAAAAAGAGAGTCATCTACCATTATATAGTTCTGGATAGAATGACACAGTGCTGCCTATGAAGCAGTCTTGCCAAAAAATTGAATCTCTATCTGATTAAGACTCTAGATTGCTCTAATTGATAAGAAAGAGAACAGGAAGGGAACATTAAAGCCTACCACAGAGATATAGTGTGTAAAATTCAGACCAAATTGTGGGAAGCATTACAGGACAAATCACCAGTTCAGTTTCTTCAGTAAATACAGAGAGGGAGAGAGAGAGGGAGAGAGACAGACAGAGAGAGAGAGAGAGAGAGAGAGAGAGAGAGAGACTGAGATTGAACCAGACTAAACTTAACAGAGACTTAAGAGACATGTCAGTCAATTTTAATGTATGGACTTTATTAGGCTCCTTATGGGAATATGACTGTTTAAAACTAACATTTGTGAGACAATCAAGGAAATCTGAACATTGATTATTGGATGTTATAAAAGGATCATTTTTATATTTGATAATGGTATTGTAGTTATAATGTTTAGATTCTTGTTATTTAGAGATGTATACTATTTTTGGACAATGATAGGATGTTAAGGATTTGCTTCAAAATAATCTAGAGAAATGTGGTGAGGGAGTGGGTGGAAGAATAGATAAATTACTAATTTTTGAAGCTAGGTAATGGGTATGTAGGAGTTCATGATACTGTTTTCTCTATTTTGTATATGTTTCAAAGTTCCCATAATAAAAAAAAAGTTTTTAAAAACTGTTTAAAAAGAGGATGTACAAATTTGTCCAGTGATTTTGGTGTTTTCCAGAGTTCTGAAGGCACACCTTGGAGACTCCTATGAGGGGAAAGAATGCATGTATGAGGGTGGGGGCATTTAAAGTCCATTTGTACATCAATCTCAGCAATAACATTTTGCTATGTTTTCTACATAGCTTTAACATTCTATCTTTGGCAACCCAGGCCTACTTTGAGTTTGGCTTGAGTATAGATCAAGCTACTTACACTTTAGGCTGAGTGAGATCCAATTTTGAACGCTTAAACACATACAAAAGCAGAGAAAATATTTTAAACATATTTTCTAGTCCCTATTCCTAGACTGTTCTGTGACTTCAAGGACTCTGAAGTCTCCTGGATCATTGGTATCTAGGATGTCTGCTCTGGTTCTAGATTCAGACTACAAGTATGTGAAATATCATTTACAGTTTGCCTTGGAGAGCTCTCCTTCCTTGCCAGAACTTCCTCTCTACACAACTAAATAAGGCATATCACACCTCCAACACAAATAACTCATCCCTCAGGGGCCTACCTCTCCCCACCCCCTACCCCTAGTGGTTTTCCAGACCCAATCATCATAGTGATATTGGAAATGCCTTTCACATACAGTAAAATAAAAGTCATAATTTCTGGGAATAGGAGGGTTAGAAAGACTTTGGGGAAGGTTAGGCAGGGATCACAATTTTATATGAGGTCTCCCTTAACTGGAGAATAAAGAACTGGGAGACTTGGAGTATGCTCTGATATTAACTCCACCAAATTAACATGCCACAAGCAGGCATATTATTAAATATGGGCCTGTTGGGCTATAGGGTACCATTATGGATGCTAATCTAGGAGAATAAGGTCCCTCTAGGAGATTGGGTGGGGCAGAAATTGGTCCTCAGTTGGAGAGAGAGACCCTGTTAGATTGCCCTTCTCATTTTCCAATGCCCTAATTCTCTCCCATCTGTAAACAGTTCTGAGAGACAATCCCAGAATTTCTAAAGGGGAAGCTTCAGTTATTTTCCAGTTTTTGAAAAACAGGCAGTCAGAAGGGAGATAAGATTCTGGGTAAGGCCTGTCAGCCACCTACTGTCTCTGAACGGCACTCCAACCTTCTGAGGGACAAATCCTTGCCTACCCAATGAGATATGTGGCCCTCATTCCTGCTCCCAGCCTTAGCCCTTGGCTACAGCCACCAGCCCTCTGAAAAATTGGCGAGCATAGTGTCTATGTATGTATGTATGTATGCATGTATGTATGTATTTATCATAGTGTCATCTTTATTTTTTAGTGTTTATTTATTTTTGAGAGAGAGGGAGAGAGAATGCATGTGGGGAGGGGCATAGAGTGAGGGAGATGCAGAATCTGAAGTACGCTCCAGGCTTTGAGCTGTCTGCACAGAGCCAGACGTGGGGCTCAAATTTACGAACCATGAGATCATGAATTGAGCTGAAGTCAGACACTGAATCAACTGAGCCACTCAGGTGCCCCATAGTGTCATCTTTAGAACTAACATGAATGGCAGCTTTCATCTTCTCCTCAAATTTACTTTTGCTGAATGTTGAGTTGGAGGGTACATTTCCCTACCCAACCCCATTCCAGTCTCTACACCCATGAATAGATGCTTTCCAAACAGCACGGGTTGGGGAAGCCTGACAGTGCAGTTTCAGTGTGTTAGGATCTAATGAGTGCTATCATTTTCAGGGCTTGGAGTTCCTCTTCAAGTCCTCTCCTGTCTCATCTGATGGAGGCAAAGAAGTGCTAATTATTCAAATCCAACCCAGCTCCAAGTGTCAGATACTCAGGTTCCTAAAGAGAGAGAACATCTTTTGTTGGGGTTGGAACCCAAGCTTCCCTCTTGCCTGGGCCCCATGCAGCTGCTGGGTCTTTCTCCATAATAGGGCCCACCTCATGGGTAAGTGAAATTCACAAATAATCCAAAAACTTTACTTCAGCTATTACCATATTATTAAAACTTCCTCTCCAACAATACTTTGTTTTTTACTTTTGATGACAGAAATTTTCAAACATACACACAAGCAGAGAAAGTCATAAAGTGAATCCTCATGAGGATCTATCTTCAATAGTTAGCAAATCATGGTTATTTCTTATTTCATCAAAATTCCTTCCTACACAAAAATTTCTTTCCAGAATATTATAAAGCAAATCTGAAACATACCATCATACATCATATCATTTTACCCATAAATACTTCAGACTACAGACATAACTGGTTTTATTACACTTTGGTTTGTCGTGCTTCACAGATACTTAAGGGTGTGTGTGTGTGTGTGTGTGTGTGTACAAATTAAAGGTTTGTGTAACCATCAAGTTTACTGGTGCCATTTTTCCAACAGGATTTCCTCACTTCCTGTCTTTGTGTCAAATTTTGGTAATTCTTGCAATTTTTAAAACTTTTCTATTATTGTATTTGTTATGTGAATCTGTGACCAGTGATCTTTGATGTTAATATTGCAATTGTTTTGGCACACCATGAACCGCACTCATATAAGATGGTGAATTTAATTGACAAATGTTTTATGTATTCTGACTGCTCCCCTGACCAGGAATTCCCCCATCTTTCTCCCTCTTCTCAGACCTCTCTATGCCCCTGAGACACAGCAATATTAAAATTATGCCAGTTAATAACCCTACAATGTCCTATAAGTGTTCAAGTGAAAGGAAGAGTGACATGTCTCTCACTTTATATCAAAAACTAGAAATGATTAAGCTTAGTAAGAAAGACATGTCAAAAGCCAAGATAGGTAAATGGCTAGGCCTCTTGTGCTAGTGAGCCAAGTTATGAATGCAAAGGGAAAGTTCTTGAAGGAAATTAAAAGTGCTACTCCAGTGAACATGCCAATTATGAGAAAGTGAAACTGCCTCATTGCTGAAATGGAGAAAGTTTTAGAGGTCTGGATAGAAGAAAAAAACAGCCACCACATTCTCTTAAGCTAAAGTAAGGCCCTAACTCTTCAATTATGTGAAGGATGATAGAGGTTGGAAAGCTGCAAGAGAAAAGTTTGAAGCTAGCTGAGGTTGGTTCATGAGGTTTAAAGAAAGAAGCAATCTGCATGACATAGAAGTGCAAGGTGAAGCAGTAAGCACTGATGTAGAAGCTGCAGCAAGTTATCCAGAAGATCTAGCTAAGATAACTTATGACAGTGGTTACACTAAGTAACAGATTTTCAATGTAGATAAAACGGCCTTCTATTGGAAGAAGATGCCATCTAGGACTTTCATAGCTAGAGAGGAGAAGCCAATGCCTGGCTTAAAAATTTTAAAGGACATGCTGACTCTCTTGCTAGGGGCTAATGCAGCTAGTGACTTTAATTTGAAGCCAATGCTCATTTATCATTCCAAAAATCCTAGTGCCCTTAAGAGTTATGCTAAATCTACTATGTCTATGCTCTATAAATTGAACAACAAAGACTGGAAGACAACACATCTATTTAAAATATGGTTTACTGAATAGTTTAAGCCCACTATTGAAATCTGCTCAGAAAAAAAGATATTTCTTTCAAAATATGACTGCTGATTGACATTGCACCTGGTCACCAAAGAGTTCTGATGGAGATGTACAATGAGATTGATGTTGTTTTCATGTCTGGCAATACAATATCCATTCTGCAGTCCATGGATCAAGGAGCAATTTGACTTTCAAGTCTTTGTATCTAAGAAATACATTTTGTAAGGTTTGGCTACCATGGATAGTGATTCCCCTGATGGATCTGGGCAAAGTGAATTGAAAACCTTCTGGAAAGAATTCACCCTTCTATTTGCCATTAAGAACATTTGTGATTCATGAGAAGAGGTCAAAATACCAGCATTAAACAATAATTTGGAAGAAATTGATTCAAATCCTCATGGATAACTTTGAGAGATTCAAAACTTCAGTGGAGGCAGTAACAACAGATAACAGTAATGGAAATAACAAGAGAACTACAGTTAGAAGTGGAGTCTAAAGATGTTACTGAATTGCTGTAACCTCATGATAAAATTTTAACAAATGAAGAGTTGCCTCTTATGGATGAGTAAAGAAAGTAGTTTCTTGAGGTGTAATCTACTCCTGGTGAAGATACTGTGAAGATTATTGAAATGACAACAAAGGATTTAGAATATTACATAAACTTAGTTGATAAACAGCAGTTGATAAGCAGAGTTTGAGGGACTAACTCCAATTTTAAAAGAAGTTTTGTGGGTAAAATCCCATCAAATAGCATTGCATGCTACAGAGAAATTGTTCATAAAGGAAGAGTCAATTGATGCAGCAAACTTCATTATTGTCTTATATTAAGTAATTGCTACAGCCATCTCAGCCTTCAGCAATGACCACCCTGGTCAGTCAGCAGCCATCAACACCAAGGCAAGACTCTCTACCAGAAAAAGATAATGGCTCACTGAAACCTCAATTGATAGCATTTTTAAACAATATTTTAAAATTAAGGTATGCACATTGTTTTTAGGCATAATGCTATTGCATATTTAACAGACTACAGTATAATATAAACATAACTTTTATATGCACTGAGAAAACAAAAAAATCATTTGACTCATTTTATTGTGATATTCCATTTATTGTGGTGGCCTGGAACTGAATTCACAATATCTCTGAGGTGTGCCTGTATACCATTTACACACTTTTTATAACCAGAGATGAATGAAGGATATAAAAGGCCCTTGTAAAGATTCAGCAGTTCCGCTCTCAGCCATGCCACTGACGCACACTCTAATTTTGGAAAAGTCCCTTTCCTTCTCTAGAAACTCTAGAAATCAATTTTCTCATCAGCACAATGGGGTAGGAAGGGTGTTGGAGGTGTAGTGGTATGTGTGTTGGGAGATGGTGGTGTACTAAACTAGTGCTTCACAAACTTTAAGTACACAGGAGTTCCCTGTTAAAATGGGGATTCTGATTCAGTAGGTCTGAAGTGGGGTCTGGGGTTCTGTTCTGCATTTCTAACAAGTTCCCAGGTACAACAACATGTATAGGTAATAAGATTAAATATATCAGGAACTGTTCAAGTTTTGTAATTCCACAAGTCCAGAATTCCTGATAATTTTGTCCATCTCTCTTAACACCAGGTGTGAGTCATGCTTTAAAACATCCCAAAGTTTCCCAGTTTTAAAATTCTCATAGGAAGGTTTATGTGCATCCCGATTCATTGGTTCCAGGTAGTTGTAACAGAAGTCAGCTGGTACCAGCTCTCAATGGCTGATTATCAAATTTTCAGGAACTTTGTCACTTGTTAAATACAACCAGCATTAAAAATAGACACCCATGTTCATAGTAGCATTATTCACAATCCTGAAGAAGTAGAAGCAACCCTAATGTCTATCAATGGATAATTGGACAAACAAAATATAGTATGTACATGCAATAGAATATTATTCAGCCTGAAAAACAGTAAGGAAATTCTGGAACATGCTACAACATGTTCTTAAGGAGATTGTGCCAAGTAAAATAAGCTAGTCACAAAGAGACAAATACTGTATGATTTCATATATGAGTATCTAAATTAGTCAAATTTATACAAACAAAAATTGAATGGTGGTTGCCATTTCCCCAGGGACTGGGGGTTGGTTAATAGGGACTTGTTTAATGGGTATAGAGTTTCAGTGTTGCAAGATAAAAATGTTCTAATGATCTCTTTTGAAACAATGTAAATATACTTAACATTAATGTGTTTTTATCATGATAAAAAATTTAAAAATGATGACACAGAAGATGTAGTACAAACAGAATGGAATGTTATTCAGCCATAAAAAAGAATGAAATATTGCCATTTGCAACAACATGGATGGAGCTAGAAAATATAATGCCAAGTGCAACATGTCAGTTAGATAAAGAAATATACCACATGACTTCACCCATCTTTGCAATTTAAGAAACAAAACAAATGAACAAAGGATGAAAAAGAGATAGTCAAAACAAGAAACAGACTTTTTTTTTAGTTTTAATTTTAATTCCAGTTAGTAAGTGTATAGTGTTATATTAGTTTCAGGTGTACAATATAGTAATTCAACAATTCCATACATTACCCTATGATCATCACTACAACTGAACTCCTTAACTCTCATCACCTACTTAACCCATTCCTTCAACCACCTCCCATCTGGTAACCATCAGTTTGTTCTCTATAATTAAGAGTCTGTTTCTTGATTTGTCTCTCTTATTTTTTCCTTTTGCTCGTTTTGTTTCTTAAATTCCACATATGAGTGAAATTGTATGGTATTTGTCTTTCTCCAACTGATTTATTTTGCTCAGCATTATACTCTCTAGCTCCATCCATGTTGTTGCAAATGGCAAGATTTTATTCTTTTTCATGGCTGAGTAATATTCCAGTGTGTTTGTGTGGGTGGGTGGGTATGTGTGTGTGTGGGGTGGGTGGGTGTGGGTGTGTGTGTGTGGGTGTGTATCACTTTATTAATCAATGGACACTTGGGCTGCTTCCATATCTTGGCTATTGTAAATAAGTTGTAAATATGCTGTATTTACAATTGTAAATTGTAAATATGTTCTTATAAACATACGGGTGCATGTATCACTTTGAATTAGTATTCTTCCATTTCTTGGGTAAATACCCATTATTGTGATTGCTGGATCAAGGTTAAGGTTTGGGTTAGGGTTAGGGTTAAGGTTAGGGTTTGGGTTAGGGTTATTTTTAACTTAAAATTTTGTGTGTGTGTTTTATTTTAGTTCTGAGAGAGACAGAGTGTGAACCAGGGGAGGGGCAGAGAGAGAGGGAGACACAGAATCTGAAACAGCCTCAGCTCAGAGCCTGATGTGGGGCTTGAACTCAGGAGCCGTGATCACGACCTGAGCTGAATTCAGATACTCAACTGACTGAGTCACCCAGGTACCCCATTGAGTCACCTCCATACTGTTTCCAGAATGACTGCACCAGTTTGTTTTCCTACAAACAGTATAGGATTGTTCCCCTTTCTCTGCATCCTCGCCAACATCTGTTGTTTCCTGTGTTGTTACTTTTAGCCATTCTGACTGGCGTGAGGTGATATTTCATTGTAATTTTGATTTATATTTCCCTGATGATGAATGAGTGATGTTGAGCATATTTTCATGTGTCTGTAGGCTATCTGGATGTCTTCTTTGGAAAAATGCTCATTCATGTCTTCTGCCCATTTTTTTAAAATACATTTTTAAAATAATTTTTAAGTTTATTTATTTATTTATTTTGAGAGAGACAGAAAGAGCATGAGTGGCAGGAAGGGAAGAGAGAGAGGGATAATCCCAAGTAGGCTTTGCCTAATCAGTGCAGAGCCTGATGCAGGGCTTGAACTCATGAAACTGTGAGATCATGACCTGAGCCCAAATCAAGAGCCAGACGCTTAACCAACAGAGCCACCCAAGCACCCCTTTCTGCCCATTTTAATTGGATTATTCCGTTTTTGGGTGTTGAGGTTTTTAAGTTCTTTATATATTTTGGATACTAACCCCTTATCAGATATGCTATTTGCAAATAAGTTCTCCCATTCAGTAGGTTGCTTTTTAGTTTTGTTGATCATTTCCTATGCTGTGCAGATTTTTATTTTGATCAAGTCTCAACAGTTTATTTTTGCTTTTGTTTCCCTTGCCTCAGGAGACATATCTAGAAAGAAGTTAGTACAGCTGATATCAAAGATATTACTGCCTGCATTCTCTTCTAGGACTTTTATGGTTTCAGGTCTCACATTTAGGTCTTTACTTCATTTTGAATTTATTTTCATGTATGATGTAAGAAAGTGGTCCAGTTTCATCTTTTGTATGTTGTTGTCCAGTTTTTCCAACAGCATTTCTTGAAGAAATGGTTTTTTTCCCATTGCATATTCTTTCCTGATTTGTCGAAGATTAATTGACCATATAATTGTGGGTTTGTTTCTGGGATTTCCATCCTGTTCCACTGATTTATGTGTCTATTTTTTTTTTTTTGCTAGTACCATACTGTTTTGATTACTATAGCTTTGTGATGTAACTTGAAGTCTGAAATTGTGATGCCTCCACATTTGCTTTTCTTTTTCAAAATTGCTTTGGCAATTTGGGGTCTTTTGTGATTCCATACAAATTTTAGGAATGTTTGTTCTGGTTCTGTGAAAAATGCTATTAGTATTCTGATAGGGATTGCATGAAATGTGTATATTGCTTTGGGTAATATAAGCATTTTAACGATATTTATTCTTCTAATACTTGAGCATGGACTTTGTATTTCTTTGTGTCATCTTTCATTTGTTTCATCAGTGTTTTATAGGTTTAAGAGTATAGGTCTTTCACCTCTTTGGCTAGGTTTATTCCTAGTTATCTTATTTTTTTTTTTTTGGTGCAATTGTAAATGGGATTCTTTTCTTAATTTCTCTTTCTGCTGCTTCATTATTGTTGTATAGAAATGCAAAAGAATTCTGTATATTGATTTTGTATCCTTTGACTTTACTGAATTCATTTATCCATTCTAGGAGGTTTTTGGTGGGGTTTCTATTGTTTTCTATATACAGTATTATGCCATCTGCAAATAGTGAAAGTTTGAGTTCTACCTTACTGATTCTTTTATTTATTTTTGTTGTTGGATTGCTGTAGGAAGGACTTCCTGTACTATGTCGAATATAAATGGGGATAGTGGACATCCTTATCTTGTTCCTGACCTTAAGGTAAAAGCTGTCATTTTTTTCCACATTAAGGATGATGTTAACTCTGGGTTTTTCACATATGCCCTTTATTATGTTGAGATATGTTCCCTCCAAACCTACTTTGTTAAGTTTTTTTTTTTAATCATGAATGGATGTTGTACTTTGTTAAATGCTTTTTATGCATCTAGTGAAATGATCATATGGTTCTTATACTTTCTTTATTTCATGTGATGTACTGCCTTGATTGACTTGTGAATATTTAACCACCATTGCAAAACAAGAATAAATGCCACTTGATTGAATTTTTAAATTTATTGTTGATTTCGGTTTGCTAGTATCTTGTTGAAAATTTTTTCATCTATGTTCATGTATATTGGCTTGTATTTCTCTTTTTTGGTAGTGTCTTTTTCTGGTTTTTGTATTAGGGTAATGCTTGCCACACTGAATGAATTTGGAAGTTTTCCTTCCTTTTCTATTTTTTGGAATAGTTTGAGAAGAATAGGTATTAAATCTTCATTAAATATTTGGTAGAATTTGCTTGTGAAGCTGTCTGGTCCTGGAATTTTGTTTGTTAGGAGTTTTTAAATTACTGATTCAATTTCTTTGCTGGGTATTGATCAGTTCAAGTTTTCTATTTCTTCCTGCATCACTTTTGGTAATTTATATGTTTCTAGATATTTATCCATTTCTTCCAGATTGCCTAATTTATTTGCATGTGGTTTTTCATAATATTCTCTTATAATTATTTATATTTCTGTTGTGTTAGCTGTTATTTCTCCTCTCTCATTTGTGGGTTTATTTATTTGATTTCTTTCTCTTTTTTTCTTTATAGGTTTGTCTAGAAGTTTATCACTTTTATTGGTTTAAAAAAATAGATCCTGGTTTATTTATTTATGTATGTATGTATTTATTTATGTAATGTTCCAGATGTGATGGGTTTATTTTATTTTATTCTGATGTAAAACCAAAGATTCCACTACAGCACAGAGACCAATATATTAAAAGCTCAGGAAAAAAGTGGTGTGGGACATGCAGGACATGATGTACAAACTGGAGGACTGAGTCATTTCCTTTGTAACATGGCACCACATTGTCGCTGAGGAACACATTTAAAATAACACTGCAGAACTCAACTGAAATGTGGCACAAACATGACAACTTCCAGGCATGCCTTCAAGTACCTCTCTTAGGATGGACTTATGATCTCTAGACTTCAGTGTGGGGAGGATTACAATTATTTGGAAGAATAAAAAGTTCACACTTTTGAAATTTCACAGAAGAATTTTAAGGTCAAAACATGGTGGGTTCTCTTCACCTCCAGGGACATATCAGATGCTTTACTCCAAACCACATTAAGCTTCTATTTCACATCCCAACCCAATCTTGTGACCTCCTGCATTGAAGTTCTTTCCATCAATTAAAGCTTATAGGGTCAGTTTGACTCCTGGTCAAAGAGCCTGAGTATAACCCAGTCCAGTCAGGCTGGCATTATTTACTTTAGCAGGTAGAGAAGTTCTACAGTCCAGCTTGTATTTAGCAGCGATGCCAAAATGGGCATTGTTACTGCCAGCCGTCCAAGCAAGGTTTATTGATGTTCCAACCTTCTCATTAACCTTCTGGTAGATAGACCTTCCAAATTCAGTGCCGTCATTCACATGAATGTGCAACTAAAAGTCTGCAGCCTTGTAACACAGGGCAAAATTATTCTGTGACAGTTTGGATCTGGCTGTGTCAAAACTCATCTGATAGCCAGCAAGCCAACCTTCAAAGCTAACACAGCCCAGCATAGAGGGTTGGTCAAGAAAAATGTATATCAACATTGCTGCCAAGACTGAAACATTCCCGCTTATAGGAGGCCTTCAATTTCCCATTCTTCTTTCCTGTGTTTGGTACAAATATGGTATCAAGAGTCAGTTTCAACCCTTCAGCCAACTTATTCTCCAAAGGATTTCTGTTTCAACAGTATTATCTGTGTTCCACTTCTGGGTGAAAGTAAGTCCATAGTTACAGACCTTTTATTTGGTCTCTAGGTTGCCTGATGCTTTTCCTGTATCAGTGTAAGCATGACCAGAAGTAGAAAATTCCACTCCACTATAAGACTTGGTTCTCAGTTCATTTTGACCGTGCCAAATCCATATCCTTTGTTGAATACATCCTTTGTGGCCTTTCCTAGGTCACAGTAAGTCGGTGTGTTACACATATCTCCAACCAGAGGACCTGTCTCTGCTCCACCAGGGCAATCCTGAAGGTCTTCAAACCAACGTTGTCCATGCCTCAGCTCCTGGTTTTATTAATCTGTTCTGTTTTTTTTTATCTTCTGTATCACTTATTTCTGCTCTAATCTTTATTATTTCCTTCCTTCTGCTGGTTTTAGGTTTTATTGTTTTTCTAGCTCCGTTAGGTGTAAGGTTAGGTTGTTTACTTGAGATTTTTCTTACTTCTTGTGGTAAATATGTATTGCTATAAATTTCCCTCTTAGAACCACTTTTGCTGCATTCCAGAGGTTTTGGACTCTTGTGTTTTCATTTTTTGTTCCCATTTACTTTTTTATTTCTTCTTTTTTTTATTTTCTGGTTAATCCATTCATTGTTTAGTAGCATGTTATTTAGCTTCCTTTTATTTGTGATCGTTCCAGATTTTTTCTTGTGGTTGAATTCTAGTTGCATAGCACTGTGGACAGAAAATATGCATGGTATGATTTCAATTGTCTTAAATTTGTTGAGAATTGTTTTGTGGCCTAATATGTGATCTATTCCAGAGAATGTTCCATGTGCACTTGAAAAGAATGCATATTCTGGTGTTTAAGGATGGAATGTTCTGAATATATCTGTTAAGTCCATCTGGTCCATGTGTCATTCAAAGCCATTGTTTCCTTATTGATTTTCTGTTTACATGACCTGTCCATTGATGTAAGTGGGATGTTAAAGTCCCTTACTATCATTGTATCATCATAAATCAGTTCCCTTATGTTTGCTACTAACTGTTTTATGTATTTGGGTGCTTTCATGTTGGGTGCATAAATATTTAGAGTTCTATCTTCTTGGTGGATTGTCCCCTTTATTATTATATAGTGTCTTTTTTTGTCTCTTGTTACAGTCTTTTTTTTTTTTTTTGGAATCTAATTTGTCCAATATAAGAATTGCCCCTCTGGCTTTCTTTTGACATCCATTTTCATGACAGATGTTTCTCCATACTCTTACTTTAAATCTTCAAGTGTCTTTAGGTCTAAAATGGGTCTCTTTTATGCAGCATATAGATGTGTCTTTTTTAAGCCATTCTGTCACTCAACGAGAACCAGACTCCTAACTACAGAGAATAAACTGATGGTTGTTACATGGGATGTCAGTGAGGGGATGGTTGAAATAGGTGATAGCAATAAATGAGGGCACTTATGCTGATGACAACTGGGCGATGTATGTAATTGTTGAATCTCTATATTGCATACCTGACACTAATTTAACACTGTATGTTAATTATACTAGAATTAAAGAAAATAATTTTAAAAATGAAAAATGAATTTTTATTTGAATTATATAAACTTACAATTAAATCATATTAAAACAAGGGTAATAAGTACTCAAAACTCATCACTTCCAAAATATTTTACTATATTTTACTATTTTTCTGCATTATTATTACTGTAGTATATACATATATATGATATATAATTAACATATGTATAATAGTATTTGTGTGGTGGAAATACTATAGAGTAGTGCATTACTGTCTATCTCTTCCCAACTCTGCATTTAATAACATGGAGTTGATAGTTTGAAATTGGAACATGCTATAAATTAGGTTTCTCCCCTCAAGCACCCACCCTGCCAGAGAGTTTATTGTTAGACATCTGTGAGCACACCACTGGTTCCAGGGCTTAGCAAACTTTCACTGCCAGTAAATACTTCCCCTAGAACTACCCCAAATCCCTTCAATTGCATTTTAACATTTCCAGAATGCAAGTGGAAATGAAATCTTAAAGCATGGCATTAAATTGGCATTCCAGCTATTGTATAGTAAGAAAGTATGGAAGAAGCTTAGAACAACTCACTATTCAAGAAATATTGAGTGCCTCTATGTGGTAGATTCTGGAATATTTGCTAAAAATGTGATAATCCATACATGACACAATTCACCTTTGACCAATAATCCAGAATTGGCCCAAACTGGTTCAGAGATGCCTATTAAATCATTTTCTGCATGGGTGGTTTTGTCTTGGCTTAGAAGAAAGGGCATTGGGTCAAGAGGCCTGTGCTAAAATCTTGGTTTTAATACTAGTTGTGGGAATTTAAGCAAATGATTTCGCCTCTCTGTGCCTTCGTTTTCTCATTGGTAACATGGAAGGGGCAGGATTATCATCATGATCATAATCATCATAGCTGACATATATGCTTACTGTGTTCCAGGTTGTATTCTAAGTGCTTTGTATACATTCACTCATTTAATCCTCACAAAGCCCCTAGGAAGTAGCTTCTATTCATTTGATCTTCATTTTACTGATGAAGAAAATTGAGACACAGAAAAATAAAGTAGTTTGCCCAAAGTTACAACAGTAAGTAAGTGAAAGGGATTTACTAGATGTCCTCCCATCTCAAAGAATCATTCAATTCTATTCTGGAGAAACCATTTCCAATCTGGAGCAGGGAGCCTTGATTAAGCCTCAAGGCTACAGACCCTGCTGATTACCTGACTCAGGGGCAGAACCTCAGAGATCTGAGAAGCAGTGAGGATAGATTTGAGTCTCCTGTAATCTGGGTAACGAAGCCAGGTCTTCTTTGCCCAAATTAGAGCAGAAAATCCAGAGGGCAGAAAAGTTGGTGGTGAGTCTCCATCTATTGCTCCAGTCTGGTGACAGAACAAGCACATGTTTATAGGCAACCCAGGTTCTATCAGGCTCTATTAAATGTTTTATGTAAGATGTTCTCAAGGCCAGTGTTTTGAACTGGGCAGATTTGGAGAACTGGTTCTATACTGTTTCTTTTAAAAAATATTTAAATGCCAATTAGTTAATATACAGTGTAATATTAATTTCAGGTATACAATTTAGTGATTCAACACATATACAACATCCCATGCTCATCACAGGTGCATGGAATTCATTTGTTCTCTGGGTTTGAATTACTTGTATGCATTTTCCTTGGCCCTTAGAGGCCCAAAGGGACAAAGAGTGATAAATGTGCCTAATTGAATCTGCAGTGGATTCACTCTTTTACTGAAGGACAAAAGTGATACAAAGTTACATGCCCTGAACATGGGTGTCATTTGGTTAGAGGCTCTCATGATCTGTTCCCTAGCCTTTTCTCTTGAGGACAGCTTCTTCACTGGATATCTCGCTTTTTTGCCTCCTACCTGAAAGCAACACAATAAGCCATTGTAATGTTTATCAAAAAGTTTTTTTCTCAGTGTGCCTGGGTGGCTTAGCTGGTGGAATATCCGACTTTTAATTTCAGCTCAGGTCATAATACCAGGGTAATGGGATCGAGCCCCATGTCTGGGTCCATGCTGAGCATGTAGCCTGCTTAAAATTTTCTCTCCCTCCCCACCCTGCCCCTCTCCCCACTCGTGCTCTATCTCCAAAATAAAAAAATAAAATAAAAGTTTTTTCTCATTAGTTATTCTGTCAAATGACCCAGGGAAAAGTATTAGGCCCACACATAATAACAAAGATATCAAAATGCAAAAGGTTAAAAATAGGCTTGTTCCCATAGGCACCAGTGCCAATTCACCTAAAGTGAAGTTCTGTCAGAGGCCAAAATATTAGTAACCAATAATTACCCCAATATCTTACAGTTCAGAAGATAAAATTAACAAGGACTTTGAAGGGTAATCTGGTTATGTTGCCTGTTTTGAGGTTAGTAAATATACTAGCAGTCAGATAACTTATAGGGGTGGCTTCTGGGAGTATTGATCAGTTTTTTTTATATATAAATTGACTTATCTATCATCTTCCTAAAGCATGCCATGGGTTATGTTCATTCTGCTGGGGAAACACTTTCAGGTTTCAGCTATCCCTTGGTTCCCTGATCTATTGTGATTATCCCAAATTGTTGCTATTGCCTAGAAAATGACTACTATGTGGAGAGCAACAAGCAGGGGTAAGTCCTATGATGTCATACAGCATTGAGATCCATTATTCTCCCATAATTTAATTTTTAATTAGCACCAAAAATAAAGCTGGAAACCAGGTACTTGTCCTTGGGAGCTTATAATTCTTTCTTTTATTATTTTGTACTCAGATCTAGCTAAGGACTCCACCCCCACCCAAAAACATGTAGAAACATGTGCCTGCACCAAGTGGAAGACATCATGACAGAGTAGAATGAGCACAGACTTTTAATTAGGCTCTTGGAGCCTCATTTTCCTTATCAATTAAATGAAAGTAGTGTATATAAAGGACCTGGTATGAAACGGGCATTTGATAAGTGTACCAGCTCTTCTTAGCAAATGATTATCCAGTACAAGAATGATGATTTCTTCCTTTCCCTTAACAGAGATTTCCAACCCAATCCCACCCAAAAGTCTGGGAGGATATTGAAGCCATTCTAGTCTCATCTCCCTATCTCTTGTTCTTATTGTTTCTCTTTTTCTTTTTTATTGTTCTGTTTCTCCCCAAACTTTCCTTCTTCCTCTTCTATTTCCCACTAACCCCTTCTTACTAATCATTCTTCCTTCTCTAACACAGTGAGTTCTGTTTGCACACGGCAGGTGAGAAAATGTAATTCAGTGATAGTAAATGACTTGCCACATGGATTTCCTTCCTGCTGTGGTGTGAGATTATAATTTTGATTAAGCCTCTGTAGGAAACAGTGACAACTAACCACTCACATATATGCAAACAGAACCAACAGAACCACTCACATATATGCCAATCCCATAGGCCTTTGCTGTAGCCCTATTAGTTGGCCTGCTCTTCTCTAGCACTCAGGCTAATTCACAGCCCCCAGCTCAGAGATCCAGAAAAATTGGTTCTTGATCTTATAGCACTCTATATTTGGATGGGAAGAAGAAAAAGGTCAGAATAGAGTCTGTGGTTAAAAAGGTCATAAAAATTGCCTAATTAGGGGATCATCTCTAGGCAGAAAATGATAAAAATAGTCACTTACAAGTGACTGAAATGAAGCAACATTCTGGTGGCTTTAAGTCATCTGGTTCCTTCCTTCTTTTTATGACACATACAAGTTTCTGCTATAGTGAGCACCATGTGGGCAATTGGAAAAAGAGCAGTGCCAAGCCAGATCCTAGTGCATCTGTAAACAGATTGTCACCAGAATGCCAGAAGCAGCAGCTGCTGCTGTATTTCTGGGACGGATGGTAGAAACAGAGGAAGAAGATAAATTCCCAGGACACAGTGAGAATAACCAGGCTAGTTAGTTTGTTGAACTGTGTATTTTTTGCTGGGGCTGCCATAACAAAGTACCACAAACTGAGTAGCTTTGATAGCAGAAATTTATCACTCCACAGTTCTGGGGGCTACAAGTCTGAAATCAAAGTGTCAGAGAATCTGTTCCATGCCTCTCTTAATTTCTGGTGATTTTCTGGCAATCTTTGATGTCCCTTGGCTTGTAGACTGCTTCATTCTTTTTTTTTTAAATGATGTTCTCCCATCATGCATGTCTATACCCAAATTTGTCCCTTCTTATAAGGATAACAGTCACATTGGGTTAGGGTCCCACCATACTACTGTGTGACTACCTATATCTGCAATATCCCTTATTTCAAAAAAGGTCACTTTCTGAGGTACTGGTGGTTGGAACTTAAACATATGAATTTGAGGAGGATATAACTCAACTCGTGACAGGATGGAAAGCTCAAGGGGTGGTAGTATTAATGTCCGGCATAGGAGGCATAAAAAGCACCCTTTGTTGTTATTGTTAATGGTAAGAATAGGCATTCTCATCTATTGAGTTATGTGCTAGGTATTAGACTGTGTTCTTTGCAAGCATTATTTTATTAATTCCCACCATAAATCTATGATGTAGGTATTCACTCACAATTCATCATTCATCTCAGTAGGCAAAACTGAAACCCCAGAAAGGGAAATGACTTGATCCATGGAGGGAAACTGAGTTGACCCAGGCCATGTGTATAATATTTGAACTCAGTTCCATATGACCCCAAGACATCTCCCAAATACTCTTTTCACCATACATTCTTGCTAACTTGGAGGCCCCCACTTTCCCCATTTTGGAATATGACACACTTGAGCCTGCAAAGGAGTTCTGATTTTAGGAATAGTGGGGCCAATTTAGGGCTCTCAGAGTGGCCACTGAATCTCTGGAGAGCTTTGAGAGATAATTCTCTGCCAGAGTTGCATGTGTCAGGAGGCTCCCTAAAGGTGGGGGTGTGGGTGAGATAATCTCCAGAGTGTCCTGTCTGGAATAGTGAGGTTGGGGGTGAGAGAAGGGGAAGGTTGAAAGGAAGTAGAGAGGATAGTGCTCTAAGGAACCAGTACAATCAGTGAAACATAATAGCTCACATTCATATGTCACTTAACACATGCCAGACACTGTTCTAAGCAATATATATATATATATATATACATATATATATATACTCTACCTCATTAGTTTGTTTTGATGTTAAAAAAGTATATATATATATATATATATGTATATATATACTAATATATATATTACTATATTATGTATAATATAGTATATACTATATTTTATAATATAGTATATATACCTACTAATGAGGTAGAGTCCATATTTATCATTGGTTTATACAAAAGAAAACTGAGGAGCAAAAAAGTTAAATAACATGTCTAAGATTTCACAACTAGGACATACTAAGACTGTGATTTGAACCCAGTTTGGCTTTAGTCCAAAGAAATTTCCTTTTCTCAGATTTAACAATTCAATGAAACCCAGTGCCAAACTGTGACCTGCATGTTACCCAATGAAATTTACATTAAGATGTATTAAATCATCTTTAACCTTCACAAGAGCCCCATAAGATATCACATCTGCTGTTATATCAATGCCATGTGATAGCAGAGGAAACCAAGGTTCAGATAAATGGAATGAAATGTCTCAAGTTAGATAGTCATGTGGCAGAGCTTGACTTCAGACCCAGGTCTGGCTTACCCGAACACTAAACAGCTCTGTGTTTCACTGCCTCGTGGTTTTCTGGCTGATCGACAAACTAAATCCTGCCAAGATAGGAAAGTTGTTAACAGGTGTGATTGTCCTCAAGTTGTGTATGTATTTTAGTAGGAGTTCCTTGAAACACAAGCCCTTCCACAAAGTAAAGATTCTCTTAGAAAGACTCTTGGGACAAGTCATACTGCTTAATGACACACACCTTTCATGTACAAACACTAAGAACCCTCTGGATTCAGTATATATTGGTGTGTGGGGCAGACGAGATATCTATATATGTTGGCATTAGTTCAAGAAATATTATAAAGACAACTTTGGACTGGGAGTTAAGATGGCAGAGCAGTATGGGGACCCTGATCTTTTCTTATCCCTGAAATGCAGCTAGAACATCAAACCACTTTGAACACCTAGGAAATTGATCTGCTTGATTAACACAATAATCTGTATAAATTGAGCCACATAACTTTGCAGGTACATGTTGCAGAGAGGGGAATTGAGGGAGAGAAAAGCCGTGGAGCTGTGGAGGATAAGGAGTCATTTATGCAGAGAGAGAACAGAGAGAGAAAGGGGGAGAGTGTATCAGGATGACACAAGAAAAGCACTTCCCCTGAAAGTTTCTGGAAAGAAAGAGAGAAAGAGTAAAAACACTCACAAGAACTGAACAGGAAATCTATTCCCCAAAACCACTGATTGAGAGAAAGGAGAGGGTTTCAATACCACCAGTATATAAACAGTGGATCACAGAGTTTAAAGGCTCTAAGCTCAGTGCCTGGGGGTGCTCCGGTGAAAAAGTAGGGAAAATCACCAGGAGCAGGCAGCATGGTCTGAGGGGGTCCATGTGCCACATGGGGATAAGCGATTCCCCTACTTGGAGTGCATTTGGTAGAGGCCACACAGCATCCCCATGGGCAAAGGTCCCATTGGACCCAGAAATCAGCCATGTTTGCTGCTTTTGGGATAAAGACACCAGAAAGCAGTGAAACCTGGTGGGGCTGTGTCTTGTAATTTTCCATAAACTCTGAACCTCTGCCAATACACAATTGCATGAACATTTTCTGGGGCAAGCCAGCACCCAGCCATTGCTCAACAGAACCCTCCCCCAGAGAATGAGCATGAATCCAAATCCACAGGGGTCTCTAAAGTGTAGGGTTTTGAAACACAGCTCCATTTGAGATAAAACTCTGGAATGAGGCACCACCTGGCAGGTGGAAAGCTTGGACACGAACAGGGTACAGGTGGGGAGTGGATGGAGACCTGGGACAAAGCAGGGGTACTTGATCACAGTTCAGTGAAAGCCCGAAGTTCCTGCACCAGAGACTAGGGAGCTGGGTGAGGCCATTTTCATCTCTACCACTCACGTGCTACAGACACACGCCCATGGATCCACACCAGTGAGCTTAGCAGCAGCACCAAGTGGAGAATGGAACCATGACACCAAGCCCTGCCCAACTGTGTCCTCCAGGCACATCCCCCAGAAGACCAGGACAAATCCTGCTTAGTCTATGGACTACAGCATGCTGTGAAGTTTCAGTTCACAGGGGAAACTGGGTGTAACTTCATTCGGGTTTCATTCTGTTTGCTGGTGCCTTTATTTGTTCATTTTCTTTGCTTCTGTTTTTGCATATTTTTTTCTTTCTCTTTTCTTTCCTTTCTCGGATACAAAAAGAGAAAATTCTTTTTTATTATTTAAATTTTTATTTCTTTTTAAATTTTTATTCTATTTTATTTTCTTTCTTTTATTTTATTCAAATATACCATTTAATTTTTAATTTTTAAATATTTTAACTTTTTTTTTTCTTTCTTTTCTCTTTTTTCTCTATTCAATCAAGCTACTTTCAACAAGAAGACTGAGACACACCTAGGATCCAGCTTCTTTTCTTTTTTCTTTTTTCATTTTTCTTTTATTATTTTTTTCTTCTTAAAAAATGACAATATGGAAGAATTCACCCCAAAAGAAAGAATAGGAAGAAATGACAGCCAGAAATTTAATCAACTGATATAAATAAGATGTCTGAACTGGAATTTTAAGCCACAATTATAAGAATATTAGTTGGTGTTGAAAAAAAAGCATAGAAGACACCAGAGAATCCCTTTCTGCAGAGATAAAAGAACTAAAATCTAGTCAAGCCAAAATAAAAAAATGCTATAACCAAGATGCAATCTCAAATGGATGCTGTGATGGCAAGGATGGAAGAAGCAGAGAAGCGAATCAGTGATATAGAAGATAAAGTTATGGGAAATAAGCAGAAAAAAGAGAATGAAGGCAAAAGATCAAAATATAAGACTTAGAGAAATCTGTGACTTATTGAAAAGGAATAACATTTGAATCATAGGAGTCCCAGAAGATGAGAGAGAAAAGGGGCAGAAGATTCATGTGAGCAAATTACAAGTGAAAACTTTCCTAATCTGGGGAATGACATAGACATAAAAATCCATGAAGAACAGAAAATTTCCATTTAATCAACAAAAACCGACCATCACCAAGGCATATCATAATCAAATTCACAAAATACACAGACAAGGAGAGAATTATAAAAGCAGCAAGGGAAAAAGTCCTTAGTCTACAAGGGAAGACAGATCAGGTTCAAAACAGACCTGTCTACAGAAACTTGGCAGGCCAGAAAAGAATGTCAGGATATATTCAACATGCTAAATTGGAGAATATGCAGCCAAGAATTCTTTATCCAGAGAGGCTGTCATTCAAAATAGGAGAGATAAAGAATTTCTGAGACAAACAAACCTAAAGGGATTTGTGACCAATAACCAGCCCTGCAAGAAATTCTAAGGGACCAAAAGACTAAAAGCAACAAAGATCAGAAAGGACTAGACTAAGACTAGAATATCACCAGAAACAGCAATGCTACAGGCCACACAATGGCACTAAATTCATACCTTTCAATAAGCAATTGAAACGTAAATGGACTAAATGGAATAAATGTCCTGATCAAAAGACATAGGGTATCAGAATGGATAAGAATAGAAGACCCATCTATATACTGCCTACAACAGACTCATTTTAGACCTAAAAACACCTGAAGATGAAAAGTAGGGGGATGGAGAACCATCTATCATGCTAATAAAGGCCAAAAGAAAGCCAGAGTAGCCATACATATATCAGACAAGCTAGATTTTAAAGACTGTAACAACAGATGAAGAAGGGCATTATATCATTATTATAGGGTTTATCCAACCAAGAGGATCTAAAATTGTAACTATGCCCCCAACTTGAAAGAATATATAAATAATCACAAACATAAACAAACTCATTGATAACAATATCATAATAGTAGGGGACTTTAACACCCGACTTACGGAAATGGACAGATCATCTAAGAAGAAAATCAACAAGGAAATAATGGCTTTGAATGATACACTGGACTGGATGGACTTAACAGATAATTCAGAACATTTAATCCTAAAGCAGCAGAATATACATTCTTCCTGAGTGCACATGAAACATTCTCCAGAATATATCACATTCGTCACAAATTAGCTCTCAACAAGTACAAAAAGATGGATATCATACCATTCATATTTTCAGACTATGATGCGATGAAACTTAAAATCAACCAGAAGAAAAAAAAATTAGAAAGACCATGAATACTTGGAGATTAAAGAACATCCTACTAAAGAATGAATGCATTAACCAAGAAATTAAAGAGGTAAGTAAAAAAGTACATGAAAGCCAATGAAAATTAAAACAGGACAGTCTAAAACCTCTGGCCTGCAACAAAGGTGGTCATAAGAGGAAGTATATAGTAATCCAGGCCTTCCTAAGGAAGGAAGAAATGGCTCAAATACACAACCTAACCTTATACTCAAAGTATCTGGAAAAAGAACAGCAAATAAGCAGCAGAAGAAGGGAAATAATAGGCAAATAATCAGCAGAAGATGGGAAATAATAAAGATTGGAGCAGAAATCAATGATATTGAAATTAAAAAAAAACAGTAGAACAGATAAACAAAACCAGAAGCTGGTTCTCTGAAAGAGGTAAAAGATCTTTACAAAATTGGTAAACCCCTTGCCAGATTGATCAAAAAGAGAAAGGAAAGGACCCAAATAAATAAAGTCACGAATGAAGGAGAAGAGATCACAAACAACATCACAGAAATACAAACAACAATACGAGAATATTATAAGCTATTATATGCCAACAAACTGGGCAATCTGGAAGAAATGGACACATTCCTAGCAACGTAAAAACTATATTAAAACTGAAACGGGAAGAATCAGAAAATTTGAACAGACTCATAATCAGTAAATAAATTGAATCAGTAATCAAAAATCTCCCAGCAAACAAGAGTGCAGGGCTGGATAGATTTCCAGGGGAATTCTACCAAATATTTACAGAAGAGTTAACACCTATTCTTTTGAAGCTGTTCCAAAAAATAGAAATGAAAGGAAAACTTCCAAACTCATTCCTTGAAGCCAGTATTACCTTGATTCCAAAGACAAAGACTACACTAAAAAGGAGAGCTATAGACCAATTTCCCTGATGAACATAGATGCAAAATATCTCAACAAGATACTAGGCAACCAAATCCAACAACACATTAAAAGAATTATTCACCACAATCAAGTGTGATTTACTCCTGGGATGCAGGGCTGGTTAAATATCCACAAATCAATGTGATACATCACATTCATAAAAGAAAGCATAACCAAATCTCAATAGATGTATAAAAAGCATTTGACAAAATACAGCATTCTTTCTTGATAAAAACCCTCAAGAGAGTAGAGATAGAAGGAACATAAGATCATAAAGGCCATATACCAAAGACCCACTGCTAATATCATCCTCAATGGGGAAAAACTGAGAGTTTTCCCCCTAAAGTGAGGAACATGACAGGGATACCTCCTCTCACCACTGTTGTTCAACATAGTGTTGGAAGTCCTAACCTAAGCAGTCAGACAAGAAAAAGAAATAAAAAGTATTCAAATAAGCAAGAAATAAATCAAACTTTCACTCTTCATGGACAACATGATACACTACGTGGAAAGGTCAAAAGACTCCACCAAAAAACTGCTAGAACTGATATATGAATTCAGCATAGTCGTAGAATATAAAATAAACGTACAGAAATTGGTTGAATTTCTATACACCAATAATGAGGCAGCAGAAAGAGAAATCAAGGAATCGATCCCATTTACATTTGTACCAAAACCATAATATAGCTCATAATAAATGTAATCAAAGAGGTAAAAGATATAGATGCTCAAAACCATAGAAAGCTTATGAAAGAAATTGAAGAAGACACAAAGAAATGGAAAAACATTCCATGATCATGGATTGGAAGAAGAAATATTGTTAAAAATATGATACTACCCAATGCAATCTACATATCCAATACAATCCCAACAAAATAACACCAGCATTCTTCAAGAGATAGAAAAAACAATTCTAAAATTTGTATGAGATAAGAAAAGACCCCAAATACCCAAAGTAATGTTATAAAAGAAAACAAATCTGGAGGCATCAAAATTCCGGACTTCAAAGCTGTATTACAAAGCTGTAATCATCAAGACAGTATGATACTGGCACAAAAACAGACACACAGATCAACGTAACGGAATACAGAACCCAGAAATGGATTTACAAATGTATGTCCAACTAATCTTTGACAAAGCAAATGGTGTTGGAAAAACTGGACAGAGACATGCAGAAGAATGAACCTAGACCAGTTTCTTACACCATACACAAAAATAAACTCAAAATAGTTGAAAGACCTAATGTTAGACAGGAAACCATCAGAATCCTAGAGGAGAAAAAAGGCAACAAACTCTTTGACCTTGGCTTCAGTGACTTATTATTAGACATGTCTCCAGAGACAAGGGAAACAAAAGCAAAAATAAACTAGTCGTGCTTCATCAACATAAGAAGCTTCTGCACAGCGAAGTTAACAATCAACAAAACTAAAAGCAAACTAGGAATGGGAGAAGATATTTTCGAATGGCATATCAGATAAATGTAGTATCTGAAATCTATAAAGAACTTATCAAAAACACCAAAAAAAGAATAACCCAGTGAAGAAATGGGCAAAAGACATGAGCAGACACTTTTGTAAAGAAGACATCCGTATAGCTAATAGATACATAAAAAGATGCTCACCATCACTCATCATCAGGGAAATATAAATTTAAACCACAATGACATACCACTGTACACATGTCAGAATAGCTAAAATGAACAACCCAGAGAACAACAGATGTTGGCAAGAATGTGGAGAAAGGGGAATAGTTTTGCATTGTTGGTAGGAATGCAAACTGGTGCAGCCACTCTGGTAAACAGTAAGTAGGCTCCTCAAAAAAACTCACAATAGAAATATCCTCCTATCCAACAATTGCAAAACTAGGTATTTATCCAAAGAATACAATGATGCTGATTTAAAGGAGCACATGCACACCAATGTTTATAAGCAGCACTGTAAACAATAGCCAAAACATGGAGAGTTCAAATGTCTATCGGCTGACAAATGGACAAAGAAGATATGATACACACACACACACACACACACACACACACAAGAATGTTACCCAATAATCACATAGAATGAAATGTTGCCATTTGCAACGATGCAGATGGAACTAGAGTGCATTATACGAAGTGAAATAAGTCAGTCAGAGAAAGGTAAATATCGTATGATTTCACTCATGTGTGGAATTTAAGAAACAAAACAGATGAACGTAGGGTAATGGAAGGAAAAAATAATATATAAAGAGAGAGAGTGGCAAACCATAAGAAACTCTTACTCTTAAATACAGAGAACAAACAGGGTTGCTGGAGGTGTGTTGGGTGGGAAGATGGACTAAATGGGTGATAGGCATTAAGAAGGGCAGTTGTTCGGATGACAACTGAGTGTTATATGTAAGTGATGAATCACTAAATTCTACTCCTGAAATTATTATTACACCATGTGTTAATGAACTTGGATTTAAATAAAAATTTTAAAAATAAATAAATTAAAAAAATAAATATTATAAATGAATTAAATGAACATGGAAATTGTTGCAGGGAGTATGGCCGGGGTTGCAAAAGATAAGTCTTTGAACAAAGTGCAGTTAAGTGAAGGTCCTCATACCTGAGTTGGAATGAGGCCCTGAGTCCAGAATGAAGCTCCTTTTTATTAGGATAATTGCTAAAGACTACATGAATAAAAGTCAGCTAAGCAAGAGTGTTAATCAATCTAATAGTTTAGCCTTTCAAGGTTGAATTTCGAGTTAATTGGTTTCTATAACACTAGGAAAGGTCAGGTGTGAAGGAAGATCCCACCCTGGACAATGTTAATGGCTCTAGGTTTTCCTTAGGAGCTGCAGCAGTGTTCAGCTGTGTAAACATGTCCTAAGGCCTTGGACCTTCTTCCCTTTTGAAGTCTTTTCCTTTGGTGCTTTTCTCCTGCATCTCCCACAGGAAATTATATGCAAACACATTTAACATCATTATCTCAGAAGAGAGATCCTAGCTAGCCAACAAAGTGGATGCTTGTAGCACAGCAAAGGCAGTGTTTTCTTTCCAATTAATGGCTGAGCTAGGAGACCATGGAAGGGGAAGGGAAGGCCAGAAGTGGCCAAAATATCCTGTATGAGCAAATGGAGACAGGTTTGTCATCTTGGCTCCCAGAAATCTGTTAAAATATCCCAAGAATTCTAAGGCCTAATGCTTTCCCTTCAAGGTCACCTGTCCCATGGGTCACTGATTCTGTCCCACATTCAAGAACACTATGGATTAGTGGGAAGAACCTTCTAGATGGTGAATCAGAAGACCTGGTTCTAGTTGAGTTCCTGTTTTGAACTATATGTGCATCCTTGGGCAAGTTTCTTGACTTCCCTATCACTTACCCCTGTCTATATAAGAATCAGATGTGAGTATCTCTGAGTTCCCTTCCATTTAGATATTCTGTGATTCAGTGACTAAAATATATTAACATTCTTAGTCTTTGAATCACTTATCAGTTAGGTCAGAGAGACATTATCTCCTAAAGGCCTGTTAAAATGCACTTGTAGGAAATAACTACTAGAGAGCATGTGTAAGCAGACAATCTAGAGTAGTCAATTATGGCCTGACCTCTTACTTATGGGTACCAAGAATACCAATGCCTGCCTTGTAGATTCTTATATAACTTTTTTAGCCAGGTCCCTAACTCACAAAGTGGATTTTGCCTCTCAGTGCTCTAGGTTTTCCAATGCCTCTGTGGGTAAGTCACCTAACTCAGGTTTAGGGCCCAAGAAAGGCCTAGGAGAATTTGTATGAGGAGGGCTTTGAGTAGTGCATTTGGACAGAAGGTTGGAGGCACCAATTTCAAAGTTGGCTCTGTAGTCCTGGGCCTTGGGCTAGGACTACTCTGGCATCTGGCAACTTATCCATCCATCCATCCATCCATCCATCCAAACTATGCATCAATGAACTATTATATACCAGACAGTGTTTTAGGGGGCTAGAGATTTATCAAGGTCAATAAATAAAGGTAGGTTGGTACAGTGAAAGACAACTGAACTGCAAAGTACTGTGACTAAGCTCAAGGTCTGGCACTACAATTTTCTATCTGTACAACCCTGGACAACTAACCAAAAATGAGCCTCAGATTTATCAGTTGTAAAATATGCTAAAAGAGATTTACTCTAGGTGATCTATAAGAAGTTTCCTTTTAATTATAACTCCCTCTTAACAACAAAACTAGAGAGATAGTAGAGTGGAATGACAAAAAACAAAAAACAAAAAACAAAAACAATAAAAAAAATATGGACTCTCGAATCAGGCTGCTGGGCCCAAATTCTTGCTGTACAACCTACTAGCTATATAACTGGGGGAATATTGCTTAACTTCTGTATGCCTGTTCTTCTATGTATGGAATATTAAGAATAGTCATACCTACCTCAAAAGGACATTGTGAGATTAATGAGTTTAATTGTATAATGTGCTTACAATAGTATCTGGAATGTAGTAAGTTCTATGTTGCCTATTTTTAAGAGACTGGCAGTGCTTTTGTCTACTTGAGCTTAAATCACTAGCCCTTATGTGGTATGGAGGGAAAACTGAAAAAAAAAAACCTCTAATACTTAGCAAATGAAGGGGAAGATCAACATAATTTACCTTTCCAAAGTTTAATACTGCTTGATTATGAAAAGGCTTAAGGTTTCCTCCACCTTAAAGAGATCCCTTTTACCCTCCTAAAGGTTATCAACAATATGTCAATTGAATTTAGGTAATTATCACACACCAGTCAGGGTCAAAGCCAATTTTGGTGTCTAAGGGTAGCTGCTGAGTCTCAGTCTTCTTCTAGATGACTCTGGGGAAACTGGGTCCATCTAGGACCTTTGATCTGCCTCACAACTGGAAGCCTTTCTTAGAGTCTCCACCTTAGGTTCTGTGACTATTTACTTCTTCTACCAACCCTTGCAAACCTACTCCTCAGAATTAACAGGAAGAAGGAAACTATACTTACTGAGGGCCTACTATATGCTCTGTTGCTTATATTAATTCACTTATTTAATCTTCACAACAACTCTGAAAAGTATTACCTCCATTTTTATAGCCAAAGACTTGGAGATCAAAGAGGTTAAGTAACTTTCCAGGTTACATAGATCCTTAGTAGCAAAGCTGAGAGTTAAACACAGGTCTGTCTGGCCTTTAAATCCCCGTCTTTTAGACCACATCACATGGCTTTCCATGAACTGCTTATAGGCTGCTTTCAATGAAGAACCACCAAAGAAGAAATATCCAATTTCTATTAAGTATAATAAGCAAATTGGGAAACAATGTCCAGGTTAAGAGTGCAGAGTGCCATATTATTAGAATTAATCTCACAAGACACAAGCCCTAAGACCCCATTTTGTTTGAGAGCCCAAGATCAAAAAAGGCACTACAAAGTCTAGCGCCTCAGAGAGCCCCTGCCTGTTCCCTACCCCAAAAGGCCTATTGGCATTTATCAATAGAGCATAGAAGAAAATGTTTACAAATGGGGAGAGGGCATTTTTAATTGTCACAAAGTCTAAGGAGCTCTACTGGAATTTAGTAATAGAGGGCTAGGGATGCAAAATTTCATGAGATGCACGGGACCAAAACATGGAATAAAAATTATCCCACCCATCATGTCAATGGTGCCTCCATTGAAAAACTATTAATTAATGACTGCAAGATAGAAATCTTAAAATGCAAGAGGAGATTTTAAAGACTGACTAACCACCAAATTCCCCCAAATTTCACTTCCTACAATAGTACCAACAATGTTATGAGAGTGATCCTGGCTGGTACTGAATTGATGCTGACATTTTGTGTGCCTGGGAAAATATTGGGGAAGATGCTGCTGCAGAAGTGAACCTGAGGTTCACCTGAGGTTCAGGTGATAAAGGAAGTTTGAATTCACCTGAATCCTAGGATTAATAATATTGTGTCAAGAATAAAGTCAGAAAATATTGACTCCATTTCCAGGCCCTACCCTGAATTGCTATACAACTTTGCAAGTTAGTTCCCTTCTTTGTATCTTTGATTGTTCAGCTGTCCAAAGAAGTTAAGCTCTGTTTCTCTCCCTCCCTGGACTAGTGAGAATACTTATGAGATTGCAGGTGTGTACATGTAAACCTAAGTGCTGTGGAAATTAGGACTTATTGATGTTCCTGGGGGAAGAAAGAAACAGTGAGTGCCTTTTGTTATTAAAAGCCTATGATAATGTTCTGAGACCTAGTAAGGTCCACCCAGCCTGGGTCAGCTAGTTTGGGGCTAATATCCTACACAATACCTCATCAAAACCCTCCACTTCACAAATTCTAGTCTGAAATCACCAGTATGACTCCCTATACTTTCAAATTAGATGAAATAACTTTTAATTTTTACTAATTGATGCTGTCTTTTCCTTTCTGACAACTAGCAAGTAGCAGGAATGTTGAGAGTAGGAGACAATGTTTTCACTAACCAGAAAAATTATTTTGCGAAAGTTAAAGGGGCAGAAATTATTCCTGCCTCCAACAGTATTCCATAAAGATGTTTCATTTTTTGGGTTTTTTTTTTTTTTTACAATGTCTACTTCCACTCTCCCTTTGTGGAAGATTAAATTGCACTATTTCTATTCTTTCTTAAAGTTAAACTTTCAACTCAATGCACTGTGTATAATAGGCTCTCAACAAATATTTGCTTGTAGATTCACTCATGCCAGTAGAAACTGAATTTCTAATGCTAAAGTAAAAATGTGGCCAGGAAGCTATCAAGAGAATGGAGTCTAAAAACTTGACATCATACACAGGGCAATTTGACATGACATGGATACTAATATACTTCTGTATTTAAAACCAGTGCATATTAGATCATGTCTTCTTACTGGGGAAGGGAGTTCTCATCTGCTTCAAGAGAAACCATTATCAGAGAAACTATCTTTCAGATCTCAATGCTTACTAAAAAATATGACTAAAATTATTCTGCTAATTTTTGTCTACATTACCCAAAGCAATCTACACATTTAATGCAATCCTTATCAAAATACCAACAGCATTTTTCACAGAGCTAGAACTAACAATCCTAAAATTTGTATGGAACCACAAAATACCCTGAAGAGCCAAAGCAACTTTGAAAAAGAAAAGCAAAGCCAGTGGCATCACAATTCTGGACTTGAAGTTATATTACAAAGCTGTAGTGATCAAGACAATATAGTACTGGCACAAAAAGAGACATATAGATCAATGGAACAGAATAGAAAACCCAGAAATTAACCCACAACTCTCTGGTCAGTTATTCTTTGACAAGGCAGAAAAGAATATCCAATGGAAAAAATATAGTCTCTTCAACAAATGTTGTTGGGAAAACTGGACAGCAATATGCAAAAGAATGAAACTGGACCACTTTCTTACACCATACACAAAAAATAAATTCAAAATGTATTAAAGACCTAAATATGAGAACTGAAACCATAAGAATCCTAGAAGAGAAAACAGGCAATAACTTCCTTGACATTGACCATAGCAACTTATTTCTAGAAAGGTCTCTTGAGGCACAGGAATCGAAAGCAAAAATAGACGATTGGGGCTACATCAGAATAAAAAGCTTGTGCACAGTGATGGAAACAATCAACACAACTAAAAGGCAACCTATGAATGAGAGAAGATATTTGCAAATGACATATCTGATAAAAGGTAAGTATCCAAAATATATAAAGGACTTATAAAACTCAACACCCTGAGGCACCTGGATGGCTCAGTCAGTTAAGTATCTGACTTTTGATTTCAGCTCAGGTCATGATCTCATGGTTCATGAGTTCGAGCCCCGTGTTGGGTTCCACACTGCCAGTGTGGACCCTGCTTGGGGTTTTCTTTTTCTGCTCCTCCCCTGCTCTCTCCCTCTCTCTCAAACAAACTTTAAAAAATGTATATTAAAAAAAAAACCTTGGGGCGCCTGGGTGACTCAGTCGGTTAAGTGTCCAACTCTTGATTTTGGCTCAGGCCATGATCTCACAGTTCATGAGTTTGAGCCCCATGTCAAGTTCTGTACTGGCAGTGCGGAGCCTGCTTGGGATTCTCTCTCTCCTTTCTTTCTCTCTCTCTCTCTGCTTGCACTCTCTCTCAAAATAAATAAACTTTAAAAATTTTAAAAATACAACTCAACACCCCAAAATGGAAAAATCCAATTAAAAAATGAGCAAAAGACATGGATAGACATTTTTCTAAAGAAGACATACATATGGCCAACAGACACATGAAAACATGCTCAATATCACTGTTTATCAGAGAAATACAAATCAAAAGTAAAATGAGATATCACCTCACACCTGTCAGAATGGCTAAAACACAAGAAACAACAGGTATTGGCAAGGATGTGGAGAAAGGGAAACCCTCTTATATTGTCAGTGGGAATGCAAAGTGGAGCAGCCACTGTGTAAAACAGTATGAATATTCCTCAGAAAGTTAAAAATAGAACTACCCTATGATCCAGTAATTGCACCACTTGATATTTACCCTAAGAATACAAAAATACTGATGTTTATAGCAGTATTATCTATAATAGCCAAATTATGGGAACAGCCCAAGTGTTCATCAACTGATGAATGAATAAAGAAGAGGTGGGGGTGCCTGTGTGGCTCAGTCATTTAAGTGTCCAACTCTTAGTGTTGGCTCAGGTCATGATCTCATTGTTTGTGAGATCAAGCCCCACATTAGGCTCTGCACTGACAGCATGGATCCTGCTTGAGATTCTCACTCCCTTCTCTCTCTGCCCCTCCTCTGCTCTCTCTCTCAAAATAAATAAATTTAAAAAAATAAAAATAAATAAAAAAAAGAGGAGAGGTGGTGTATGTGTGTATGTGTGTACTTAGCCATGAAAAAGAATGAAACTTTCCATTTGTAATGACATGGATAGAGCTAGCAAGTTTTATATTAATTGAAATAAGTCAGTGAGAGAAAGACAAATGCCATATTATTTCACTCATATGTAGATTTTAGAAATAAACAAAAAAACTATCAAAGGGAAAAATGAGAGAGAGAAACAAACCAAGAAATAGACTTAGCTATAGAGAACAAATTGGTGGTTACCAGAAGAGAGGTGGGTGGGGGGGATGGGTTAAATAGGTGACAGGGATTAGGGAGTGCGCTTGTTGTGATGAGCACTGGGTGTTGATGAAAGTGTTAAATCAATATATTGTACACCTGAAACTAATCTTATATTGTATGTGAACTAACTGGAATTTAAATAAAGGTTTTAAAAAGTTTTTAATTAAAAATTAAAATTATTATGCTCATTTTTAGTAGAGTCCCAAGGAGTCGTTCAGCTTGGCAAAAAGTTACTAGCCCATGGTGCCTCTATATCCTTGTGTTGTGTGGAGAGAAGAATGCCTTTTTTCTCCCACTGATGCTACTGTCAGTGTAATTCTTGTAGTGATTAAAAGCTATGGAAAATTAGAGCTGGCTAGCATATTTTGGGGGTTGGATTTAGTGGTAAAGCTCACCTTCTCCTCAAAACTATAAAAAGTGTTTACTTCTGAAAACAGGTCTACATTCCAAGTAGACTATCATGCCATCTGCTGCCAATTTGAGGCTCTGAGCAGGCACTCAACACCGTGGGTCTTGTGTCATTGCCACTTACAGCCCTTCTTTACTGGACAGACCCTGGAGCAGGCTGTCATGCCTGTGAATTGGTCAATTTACCTGCTGGTCTGGCTCATTGCTGAGAACAGACCTCGGCCAATCTTCTGTGCCCAAACTTACCCAACTCATTCTGTTCACTGCCCACTCCTGTCCTGAAGCAATGTTTGCCTGCTGATCAACCAGTGGGGGGAAAAAAAGAATAAAGGCATTGTGATTAGTTTGCTAGAGAAGACAAGAGGAAACAGGAAGAAGCACACTTAATACTTTTCTGAATTAAAAGCCATTTTTTATTTATCACAGAAAATGGTTTCTGTAAGAACAAAAAAGGGTAAACTGAACTAGAATTATAACTTCAAATATTTAAGTTATATCTAAAGAATCATTTCGGAAATTGAACCAGATGATAAGCAAAAGAGGAACATTTCCCCCCACTGTCATGGACTCTTTAGGGAGACAAGGAACCTTAAAAAGGCAACTTAGCCACTTTGTACTTTCAGGCACATTGTTACACTCTTACAGATAGGCAGGAATCTATCCCATGTAAAATATCTCCAGAGACGAATGTTACCAGATCTATTTCTCATTGCTTTATATTTACCCCAAATCCTTCATATTAAAGATAATTCATTGTCTCTTGTTTCAGCCTCTGGAGACAAAGGACAATTGGTCATGCATTTGAAGACCATTTTTCAATCATTCCACAGTCTTTTCTTCTCTAAATTAAACAATCTCAGATTCTTGAATCTGTCTTTAAAGGTATTATTTCCAATTCCCTTGGTGGCTTTCGTCAGAGTGTCTTTCACTCTCTCTTCATCCACGTTTAAATGTGGAACCTAGTCCTCTAGTAAGTATTGAGTACAATGGGAAGTTTCCTTTCCAGTAATCAGGGTGTTTTGCATATTAAGGGTATTTTTTCAACATTTATGATAATGGCCACACTCCTGTTATTGGTCATTGAGGTCACTTTCCATATTTTTACTAAGTAAACATGGTACATTAATTCAATAGAATATTAGGTAACCACTGAAAAGGATCATAATTATCAAGAGTGTATTGTAATAGAGTGAGAAAAGGTATTGGTAAACTTGAAAAAGGCAAAATACAAAATTATGTGGCCACTCATCTATGGCTGCAAGGTGCTTTATTCTACTTTAATACAGTGCTTAGAATTTTATATTCTTGCTACTTTTTTCTATGCCTACCCACTCCTCCATGCCAGTGGAGGGTCTAGGCAGAATTTGAATAATCTCTGTTGCACCAGCACCCTGTTCAGGTCATGGCAGAGAGTAGGTACTCACAAGTGTTTGTTAAATAAGTGGACAAATTGGAGCCATATAAAAATGCCTAATCACGGAAGTGACAGGTTAGACATAACAGGAGGAAATAAAAATTGTTGTGCTAGAATTGTGAAATTACAAGGGTTTTATTCTTCTCAAATTCCCTTTCACCTATTGTGCTTGCAGAAAAAGTAAGGGGGCAAAAATCATGATTTAAAAGTTTAGTCCTGGATAGTTTGTAATCCACAGTTTGTCCTGTTCTCTATTCATGCAGATTGTTTCATTGTCACTGGAATGTTCTACTTTGGTTTCTGAGCAGGTTTATCTTTGGTTTATCTTTTTTTTTAATATATGAAATTTATTGTCAAATTGGTTTCCATACAACACCCAGTGCTCATACCAAAAGGTGCCCTCCTCAATACCCATCACCCACCCTGCCCTCCCTCCCACCCCCCATCAACCCTCAGTTTGTTCTCAGTTTTTAACAGTCTCTTATGCTTTGGCTCTCTCCCACTCTAACCTCTTTTTTTTTTTTCCTTCCCCTCCCCCATGGGTTTCTGTTAAGTTTCTCAGGATCCACATAAGAGTGAAAACATATGGTATCTGTCTTTCTCTGTATGGCTTATTTCACTTAGCATCACACTCTCCAGTTCCATCCACGTTGCTACAAAAAGCCATATTTCATTCTTTCTCATTGCCACGTAGTATTCCATTGTGTATATAAACCACAATTTCTTTATCCATTCATCAGTTGATGGACATTTAGGCTCTTTCCATAATTTGGCTATTGTTGAGAGTGCTGCTATAAACATTGGGGTACAAGTGCCCCTATGCATCAGTACTCCTGTATCCCTTGGGTAAATTCCTAGCAGTGCTATTGCTGGGTCATAGAGTAGGTCTATTTTTAATTTTCTGAGGAACCTCCACACTGCTTTCCAGAGCGGCTGCACCAATTTGCATTCCTACCAACAGTGCAAGAGGGTTCCTGTTTCTCCACATCCTCTCCAGCATCTATAGTCTCCTGATTTGTTCATTTTGGCCACTGTGGCCGGCGTCAGGTGATATCTGATTGTGGTTTTGATTTGTATTTCCCTGATAAGGAGCGACATTGAGCATCTTTTCATGTGCCTGTTGGCCATCTGGATATCTTCTTTAGAGAAGTGTCTATTCATGTTTTCTGCCCATTTCTTCACTGGGTTATTTGTTTTTCGGGTGTGGAGTTTGGTGAGCTCTTTATAGATTTTGGATACTAGCCCTTTGTCCGATATGTCATTTGCAAATATCTTTTCCCATTCCGTTGGTTGCCTTTTAGTTTTGTTGGTTGTTTCCTTTGCTGTGCAGAAGCTTTTTTCTTCATAAGGTCCCAGTAATTCACTTTTGCTTTTAATTCCCTTGCCTTTGGGGATGTGTCGAGTAAGAGATTGCTACGGCTGAGGTCAGAGAAGTCTTTTCCTGCTTTCTCCTCTAAGGTTTTGATGGTTTCCTGTCTCACATTCAGGTCCTTTATCCATTTTGAGTTTATTTTTGTGAATGGTGTGAGAAAGTGGTCTAGTTTCAACCTTCTGCATGTTGCTGTCCAGTTCTCCCAGCACCATTTGTTAAAAGGCTGTCTTTTTTCCATTGGATGTTCTTTCCTGCTTTGTCAAAGATGAGTTGGCCATACGTTTGTGGGTCTAGTTCTGGGGTTTCTATTCTAATCCATTGGTCTATGTGTCTGTTTTTGTGCCAATACCATGCTGTCTTGATGATTACAGCTTGTAGTAGAGGATAAAGTCTGGGATTGTGATGCCTCCTGCTTTGGTCTTCTTCAAAATTACTTTGGCTATTCAGGGCCTTTGGTGGTTCCATATGAATTTTAGGATTACTTGTTCTAGTTTCGAGAGGAATGCTGGTGCCATTTTGATTGGGATTGCATTGAATGTGTAGATAGCTTTGGGTAGTATTGACATTTTGACAATATTTATTCTTCTGATCCATGAGCACGGGATATTTTTCCATTTCTTTGTATCTTCTTCAATTTCCTTCATAAGCTTTCTATAGTGTTCAGCATACAGATCTTTGACATCATTGGTTAGGTTTATTCCTAGGTATTTTATGCTTCTTGGTGCAATTGTGAATGGGATCAGTTTCTTTATTTGTCTTTCTGTTGCTTCATTATTAGTGTATAAGAATGCAGCTGATTTCTGTATGTTGTTTTTGTATGCTGTGACTTTGCTGAATTCATGTATCAGTTCTAGAAGACTTTTGGTGGAGTCTATCGGATTTTCCATGTATAATATCATGTCATCTACAAAAAGTGAAAGCTTGACTTCATCTTTGCCAATTTTGATGCCTTGGATTTCCTTTTGTTGTCTGATTGTTGATGCTAGAACTTCCAGCACTATTGTAAACAACAGCGGTGAGAGTGGGCATCCATGTCGTGTTCCTGATCTCAGGGAAAAAGCTCTCAGTTTTTCCCCGTTGAGGATGATGTTAGCTGTGGGCTTTTCATAAATGGCTTTTATGACGTTTAAGTATGTTCCTTCTATCCCGACTTTCTCAAAGGTTTTTATTAAGAAAGGGTGCTGGATTTTGTCAAAGGCCTTTTCTGCATCGATTGACAGGATCATGTGGTTCTTATCTTTTTTTTTTTTGTTAATGTGATGTATCACGTTGATTGATTTGCGAATGTTGAACCAGCCCTGCATCCCAGGAATGAATCCCACTTGATCATGGTGAATAATTCTTTTTATATGCCGTTGAATTCGATTTGCTAGTATCTTATTGGGAAGTTTGCATCCATATTCATCAGGGATATTGGCCTGTAGTTCTCTTTTTTTACTGGGTCTCTGTCTGGTTTAGGAATCAAAGTAATACTGGCTTCATAGAATGAGTCTGGAAGTTTT
>NC_064817.1:48280247-48281656 GCF_023721935.1 Panthera uncia
TTGGGATTTTTCTTGTTTCTTGAGATAGGCCTGGATTGCAATGTATTTTCCTCTCAGGACTGCCTTCAATGCATCCCAAAGCATTTGGATTGTTGTATTTTCATTTTCGTTTGTTTCCATATATTTTTTAATTTCTTCTCTAATTGCCTGGCTGACCCATTCATTCTTTAGTAGGGTGTTCTTTAACCTCCATGCTTTTGGAGGTTTTCCAGACTTTTTCCTGTGGTTGATTTCAAGCTTCATAGCATTGTGGTCTGAAAGTATGCATGGTATAATTTCAATTCTTGTAAACTTATGAAGGGCTGTTGTGTGACCCAGTATATGATCTATCTTGGAGAATGTTCCATGTGCACTCGAGAAGAAAGTATACTCTGTTGCTTTGGGATGCAGAGTTCTAAATAGATCTGTCAAGTCCATCTGATCCAATGTATCATTCAGGGCCCTTGTTTCTTTATTGACCGTGTATCTAGATGATCTATCCATTTCTGTAAGTGGGGTGTTAAAGTCCCCTGCAATGACCACATTCTTATCAATAAGGTTTCTTAAGTTTATGAGCAATTGTTTTATATATTTGGGGGCTCCGGAATTCGGCGCACAGACATTTATAATTGTTAGCTCTTCCTGATGGATAGACCCTGTAATTATTATATATTGCCCTTGTTCATCTCTTGTTACAGCCTTTAATTTAAAGTCTAGTTTGTCTGATATAAGTATGGCTACTCCAGCTTTCTTTTGGCTTCCAGTAGCATGATAAATAGTTCTCCATCCCCTCACTCTCAATCTAAAGGTGTCCTCAGGTCTAACATGAGTCTCTTGTAGACAGCAAATAGATGGATCTTGTTGTTTTATCCATGCTGATACCCTATGTCTTTTGGTTGGCGCATTTAATCCATTTACATTCAGTGTTATTATAGAAAGATACGGGTTTAGAGTCATTGCGATGTCTGTATGTTTTATGCTTGTAGTGATGTCTCTGGTACTTTGTCTCACAGGATCCCCCTTAGGATCTCTTGTAGGGCTGGTTTAGTGGTGACAAATTCCTTCAGTTTTTGTTTGTTTGGGAAGACCTTTATCTCTCCTTCTATTCTAAATGACAGACTTGCTTGATAAAGGATTCTCGGCTGCATATTTTTTCTGTTCAGCACACTGAAGATATCGTGCCAATCCTTTCTGGCCTGCCAAGTTTCAAAAGAGAGTTCAGTCACGAGTCTTATAGGTCTCCCTTTATATGTGAGGGCACGTTTATCCCTTGCTGCTTTCAGAATTTTCTCTTTATCCTTGTATTTTGCCAGTTTCACTATGATATATCATGCAGAAGATCGATTCAAGTTACGTCTGAAGGGAGTTCTCTGTGCCTCTTGGATTTCAATGCCTTTTTCCTTCCCCAGTTCAGGGAAGTTCTCAGCTAT
>NC_064817.1:48281666-48303651 GCF_023721935.1 Panthera uncia
CTGTGCTGTGGTGTATAACTGGAGTTGGTGGGCAGGGCCACAGTCCGACCTGATGTCTGCCCCCAGCCCACCGCTGGGGCCACAGTCAGACTGGTGTGTGCCTTCTCTTCCCCTCTCCTAGGGGCGGGATTCACTGTGGGGTGGCGTGGCCCGTCTGGGCTACTTGCACACTGCCAGGCTTGTGGTGCTGGGGATCTGGCGTATTAGCTGGGGTGGGTAGGCAAGGTGCCCGGGGGGCAGGAGGGGCAGGCTTAGCTCGCTTCTCCTTAGGTGATCCACTTTAGGAGGGGCCCTGTGGCAGCGGGAGGGAGTCAGATCCGCTGCCGGAGGTTTGGCTCCGCAGAAGCACAGAGTTGGGTGTTTGGGCAGAGCGAGCAAGTTCCCTGGCAGGAACTGGTTCCCTTTGGGATTTTGGCTGGGGGATGGGCGGGGGAGATGGCGCTGGCGAGCGCCTTTGTTCCCCACCAAACTGAGCTCTGTTGTCTGGGGGCTCAGTAGCTCTCCCTCCCTTTGTCCTCCAGCCTTCCCGCTTTCTGAGCAGAGCTGTTAACTAATGACCCCCTAGAAGCTAAGTCGCGCTTGTTGTCAGAACACAGTCCGTCAGGCCCCTCCACTTTTGCCAGCCAGACTCGGGGGCTCTGCTTGGCCGGCTAGCCGCCCCTCTGCCCTGGCTCCCTCCTGCCAGTCCGTGGAGCGCGCACCGCCTCGCCTCCCTTCCTACCCTCTTCCGTGGGCCTCTCGTCTGCACTTGCCTCCAGAGACTCCATTCTGCTAATCCTCTGGCGGTTTTCTGGGTTATTTAGGCAGGTGTAGGTGGAATCTAAGTGATCAGCAGGTCGCGCGGTGAGCCCAGCATCCTCCTATGCTGCCATCTTCCCTCTCCAGATCTTTGGTTTATCTTTACCAAGAATCTCTGAAATTCTTATCTCACTTCCAGAGGCACTGCTTACCAATGTCTTCCTTGCCCCTAACCTGGTCTTCCCATCTCTCAAACGACACCTGAATGTAATCATAGTAAGCATGTTCCAGGAACATCCCCTCATCTGAACATCCTAACAATCCTGAAAAGCACTCAAGACAGGAACAAATCTGTTTGAAAGACAATGGAACAAAGTTAAAGAGGCCAATGGTGACAGATAAAAAAGTCAGATTAGGTCCAAGTCTTCTGACTGCAAACTCCATGAATATTCCATCCCATTATCTGCTGCTGGCCTATATAACCTCAGATATAAATGACCCGAAGATTCCCTATCCTCCTAAGCCTATCATTTTAGTTTTTAGGTGAAAAGGCAAGTTGGGATAGAAATTAAAATTAACATTTACTGCATGCCTACTATGTGTCAATCAACTTACCTATGATAAATACAATTATCATCCATACATTTTAGAAAGGGGACAACTCAGGGAGGCAAGGTAATTTCCCAAGGTCGCATAGCTGGTAAATGACAGAGCTAAATTTCAAACCCAGGTCTGTCTGACTCCAAAATCTTTGGCACTATATTAAAAAGGGTGGAACCTCTCCCTCAAGTTCATAACCTGGCCCAGGCTTCAAGATTAACTACTATCCAGATCTTCCTTGAGACTAATTTATACATATATCCTCAAAAGGAGCAAGAAGACTCAGAACAGAAAGCTATTATCGGCATGTGTCAGTTGTGGCTTGACTTTCTTTGGATGACAATGACTAAAGTTAACTATATGTGGCTCCCCAGCCTGTAAGAGTCACTGTGAAAGTATCTGACCTCTGGGCCAGGCCCAGAATTATGCTATGTCAGTTCTAACCCTATGCCAAGCCACATTTTCTCTCTAAACACCACCATCTTCTTATCTGTGTTAATCTGTGTTGGAACAGTAGATGGAACATAAATCACTGTATTCTGTGCTGCCCTGGATATTAACAACCAACATTTATATAGACTTCACTCTGTGCCAGGCATGTTCTAAGTACATAACACATTTAATCCTCACCACAACCTTATGAAGTAGATAATTTACCATGTTCTAGTTTTACTAATGGGTTAATTGAGGTACAGAACGGTTAAATACTTGTTCACAGAGATAATGAGGGGCAGAACTGAATTTTGAAGTTGGCCAAATCTGCAAGAGTCCTTGTTCTTAACTGGAACACTGTACTGCCTTTCCAGGTGTGATGTGAGAACTCAATAACAAAGCAGGATGGAAAGGTCAAAGTCACGCTAAATTTGACAATAACAATAATATGTCTTCCATGTAGACAATACTTTATAGTTTATATAGCACTTTTTACATTTGTAGAATCAGTTGGTGTGAGGCAGACATCACTCATGTTATCTTCAGTTTCCAAGAAGGCAGTATAGAATAGAATTTGAATACCCAGGTTATGGAATTTGACCTGCATTAAAATCCTGACTCTGTTTTTTCTTAGCTATGTAACAGACATATCCTTGCTGGGCATAGAGATCTTCATATGTAAAAATGCCTTCATGGTGTTATGGGTAGGAATGAATGTAGTAACATACATACAGTGTTTCACACAGTTCCTGGCCCAAAGGAAGGCACCAATAAATACTCATTATTATAAGATGATAAAACTAAGACACTCAGAAGAGAAGGATGCATATGCAGCACTCAAGGAGGCATGAGCAGATTGGGGCTTAGTTCCAGGCCCCTGGCCATAGTCCAGTGTTATTCTAGGGCTCCTTGCCCTGAGGCTGTCATTTTTTATTTTGACAGGTTAGCCTGCTGCAAAACTGCTGAGGATCAGCATGGTATCAGAATGTTTATTTTGTCTGTCACCCCCATCCTCCACCACTAACAATGGAAATTTAGCATGTAGCACAAGGCTGGCAAGGTAACAGATCCTTAGTAAGTATCTACTGAATGAATAAAATATCTAATCCACCAAAGTGCTCTCATTGAACCCTGGGAGAAAAGTGACTAATAAAACCACTATCTTTACCTTCAAGAAACTTACAGTCCTATTAGAGATATGGACTCCTAAATAAATGATTGTTCAACAGTGTGTTAAGAATATCCTAGAGGGTCCAATGAAGCTATACCTTGGAGAGGAAAAAGACCCTTTCCATTTGTTACCAATGACACTGTGCCGTGGAAGCAAGAGGAGGATGAAAAAATTCTTTCAAATAAAATGGAGACTGAGAGATGAAATGACTTGCTTGTGATCATGGACAGCCTCAACTCCTGACTTCAAATCCAATGCATTTTCAGCAATATATTCTTCATTTCTATATGTAAACAAGCTTTCTTTTCCCTCAAAAATGTACAAGTGGTAAGGGACTTTTACTAGTTCATAAAAAAGAACTAAGGTTAGCTTTCCTACTAATAATTATTCAGTTAAGGGTTTGAAAGACATTGGATGCCATAAATCCAAGGCAGGTTTTGAAACATTCTGATCTAAAGATGGTTGTGTCAAAAGCTAGAAGATGGTCTGTCCAAGGTAATTGTGGTGTGATCTGGAGACAAAGAGAAATATTTCATGCCTTTGATAGGGCTCTGTTCCAATAATGACTTGGAGTGCCAAGATGAATTTCATTTCTGCCAATCAAAGGGCCTCTCAGGGCTCCCGGGTAGCTCAGTTGGTTAAGCATCTGACTCTTGGTTTTGGCTCAGGTCATGGTTTCACACAGTGTGGAGCCTGCTTGGGATTCTCTGTCTCTCTGTGTCTCTCTGTCTCTGTCTCTGTCTCTCTGCCTCTGCCCTATTTGCACTGTCTCTGTCTCTTTCAAAATAAATAAATAAACTTAAAAAATGGACTTCTCAAATGGAGGCTATAGATTAGGCTGTCTGATCCCATTAAGCATTGAATGTGGCAAACTACTGCTTGCTGCTGAGGGTTTGTGGTCAGGGATGACAAGGAATTTGGCAACTCTACTCCATGGTTATTTGGCATCACTACAGAGCTATATGAACCTGGCAATCTGCTTCAGAAAGATAATGATTATTGTGATTATTAGCATCAATATCTTATTCAGTTCTACAGAAGTCACCACACAGAATCAAAAACCAAGCAGGAACACTCCATTTTGTGGCCCTTCTAGAGAAGCAAAAAGAGTTTTTGGCATCCCTACTTCCTCCTTCAGACCAATGCAATCTTTCTCTGCTCTCTTTCTCTCTCTCTCTGGATCTTTCTATCTTTCCTTCCTACACACTCTCTTGCTCTCTTTCACTCTCACTCTCTGTCTCTAACTCTCTTTCTGTCTTACAGCTATTACCTAAAGGTAATGCTGATATTTTCTATGCCAATTCAAGGATTATTAGCTCAGCCATTTACTAGCATGATCTTGAGAAAGTTACTAAACCACTCAGAGCTTTTTTTTTTTTATCTGTAAAATGCAGATACCAATAACTACCTTCTAGAGAGTGCCTGGAATATAGTAGGTTCTCAATAACAAAGCTGAGTCAGAAATTGTGGGACCTGCTGGTTGGTAGGAAGGGCGTTTCCCAGGATAGAGAGATGTGTTTTAGAAAGAGATGTTTTTTCGAAGGGTTTGGAAGACTAAAATGGGCTGATTCCTTAGACATTCTGCTTGTATCAGACAGCACTGGTAATCTTGGTGCAGACTGTTACATAATTACAAAACAAAGCAAACTCTTCTCTGCTATGAGAACTTACTTGGACACCAAGACTGCTGTATTAACATTATTTCCAAATCTCAACTCATTTCCACCTACCTCCACCCCCACCAATTCCAAAGCATTTTGTTCACTGGCCAATGCCCACCAACCCTTATAAAATTCTGAGCTCACTTTATCATTTACTTCCCATCCTGTCACTACCAATGAAAACAACACATGTTTTCCTCAATTACCTAACCTCTTGCTCACCAACAGATGACAAGTGTGGGCTTTTGTAACAATGGATTCCCAAAGTAGTGCTTCAAAAGAAACCAGGGGATTGAAGATGATGTATACAGCCTATTGGGTTATTTTAATTAAATAAAAATGTATACAATAAACTGCTATGCTTGAGACACAGTGGTGCTGGTGATGTGTCTTGTCACTGCAATCTTTATCTTATAGCCATGTGATGAGAAGACTTGTGCTCTCTCTAACTGATAGGTCAATAAGTCCCTGCTGCACTTCCTCTCCCCCACAGCCATTGTGTGGACAGAATTTTCATCAGGGTCAGCTCTTGGAGAAGACTGCAGCAAGAACAGACTGGAAGAGCACGAACAATGGCGATGCAAAGTCCCCCCAGAAGCCCATTGCTCCACAAATTCAACTGGACACTGTAGACATAAGAGAAATAAAGACAGAATAGACTCTAGCGAAGGAATTTGAGACTTTAATAAAGCTTCAGAAGAAGATCTATGAGCTAGAGAAATAGTGGAAGAAAAAAACAAAGAAAGGAAGGAAAAGTCAAGTAGGAGAGAGACAGACAGAGAAAATAAGCAAGTAAGCATGCGGAAAAAGGACAAGAGAAAGACTGACAAAATAAAGGAGAATGAAAGAACAAGAGAAAGAACAGAATAGGATTAGTAAAAAGAGAAGAAGACAAAATAACAAAAAGGCTTTGAAGAGAGGTAAAATGAGAACCACAGAGAGGAGACACAAAAAAGATGCAGTTAAATGGGATGTGGGGGAGGAATTATCAGGACTCTGACTAATATGTTTCTTGCTTCACATTGGATGATCTTTTCTAACTTAATAGGATTGCACTTGACATCTGTCAAGCAAATGTGGAAGATATTTGTTTTGATATTCACCACACAGCTATTAATATTTAAAAGCTGCAGTAAGTAGGGCAAATCAATGAGGGAAATAAAGGAAGAAAAGCCAGGAAGAAGCTTTTCCCCAAAGTAAGGAGATAAAGATGGAGAAGGTAGGGGAAAAGGTGGTTGTAGTAGAGGGAAGGAGAGGAAGGAAAGGAGAAAGAAAGAGAGAGAGAGAGAGAGAGAGAGAGAGAGAGAGAGAGAGAAATACACAAATGCCCACTTTGGAACGAATTTTTTTGGGGGATTGATAGCCTTACCATATATTCTCTCAACAAATGGAGGTGATTACTGTACCTCCACTCCCAGGCCTCACATCCCCCCAATTCCAACATCAGCCTCCATCCAGGCCCTCCTAAATCCCAACTTGGGAGATTGGAACTCCATATTTCCTAGCCTCTCTGGCCCCCACCCTGCCTGCTCCTCTAAATTCTTACTTCCAATGTCTTCCTGGGTAATCCCTACACTCTAAGATGTTATCTTGGTATGATGGAGTTGGGGTTGCCAGGCTAGAGACTGAGGGCTGTCTTTCTATCCAGCCACCATGGCAACAGTGTGGAATTCTGCCTTGAATTGGACAATGTTGTCTGGGATATGGTCTGAAGCAGTTGATTTCCTCTAGGTGAAGATTCTTGTAAAATAAAGGTGAGAGGGAGGTGGAGTGGAGGTGGCAGAGTGAGGGAAAGATAGATAGATAGATAGATGATAGATAGATAGATAGATAGATAGATATAGATGATAGAATTCTGCCTGTTTCCCACCGAGTTTTCTGTCAAGCTAATTTATCATTACTGTTCTATTAAAAATATAACTCATCATTCAATTAGTTTTGCCCAAATAGCCCCCAGTTATATATGTATTTTTAAAAATCATACAATTAGGGGCCCCTGGGTGGCTCAGTCAGTTAAGTGTCTGACTTTGGTTCAGATCATGATCTCATGGTTGTGAGTTCAAGCCCCATATTGGGCTCCATGCTGACAAAGTGGAGCATGCCTGGGATTCTCTCTCTCTCCCTCTCTCTCTGCCCCTCCCCCACTCATACTCACTCTCTCTCAAAATAAAAAAAAATAAACTATAAAAATTATACAATTAACATGTTCAGTGTTTATCTAAGTATAGCTATGATCTAATTGAAAAAAAAAATTGGGCCAGGCAGACCTTCCAACCTTCCCTTTCACATCTTACTGAATTCCCTGTCTCTACCTTGTTGGTAGAATTTATAATATGTGTATAATTAGAAGTTGATTTTCCTGGTTCCTCAGCTGGACTCGGAGTTTCTTTAATGTAGACATGCCTTCTTCATCTCTGGGTTGCCTAAGAGATACATAAGAGTTGGCCTTAACAAATATTTGTTTTAGAATTAGAGTTTTTTCCTGCCTAGTTAAATTCTTGTGGGTTCAATCGCCATTTAGAGATGAGCAGTGAAACTTCTCTCCTGGCAGGGCGTGGGGAGGAAAGCATATGAAGATTTATTATCAGGCACTGTGGTAATTCTTTCCACATGCACTGATTCTTTCAATTTTCCAAAATAACCCTAGGCAGTAGATATTATTATCTTTATTTGACTTGTAGAAAAGTGAAGTCCTAAGAGATTAAGTGATTTTCCCATTGGCACACAGGTCATCACTAAATTGGATGTGGGTCTATTTAATTGTGAAACCCATGATCTTGTTTCTACACTACCTTAGTTCCTAAGGTTAGTAAAGCCTCTTAATATTACTGTTTTTGTGGATTAATTGTAAACACTGATGTCAGTAAGCACCCTCTACTTCTTGAAACTTTTTTTTTCCCCTTGTCTTCTGTGGCAATATTCCGCCATGGTATTGTTCTTATGTTTCTGACCACTACGTCTCAGTCTCCTCTGCCTGTTGTAGGTCTTCATACTATCCTCGGACAATATCACTGAGTCTCCAAGTTTTCACAAGCATCTGGATGTAGTAGGCTTTCAAAATTATATTTTCAACTCTACTCTCTTTCCTGAAATTTAGACCCGAATTACTACTGCCTCCTGAGCCTCTTCACATGGACATGGTATGGCCATCTCAAACCCTTACTGGACACTTCCCTGGGCACTGGACCTGGACACTTATGTCCACAATTAGTTCATTGGCCTTATTTCCTCACCCACAAATTCTCCCAACTAAGTTATAGTTGTTGTGGTCAACTCAAGAATGAATGGAATTTTAGGCAAAATGTCATATGACATGAAGGACTCATTCTCACCTATCTGCATCACCTGTAAATTCTTTCCCCAAACAGAGCACATGGGAAGACAAATCAAAATAAAATGGCAAACTGCATGATAAGGAGTGTTTCAATGTATGGGCAAATGAATTCTTAGATTATTTGATCGGTTTTATCAATCTCATATCAAGGGTAGTTTTGCCAGTGAAATGAAAGTGTACTTTTGTAGGTGATACGAATGTTCATCTCTTTGGGTCTTTGTGGCTAATTAATACTTCTTTATTTGTCAGTTTTCTTCTGTTTAGTTTCTTTTTAATAGATATTTTTAAAGTTTTAAATGAAATTCCAGTTAGTTAACATACAGTGTAATATTAGTTTCAGGTAAACAATATAGTAATTCAACACTTAAATACAATTCCTGGTGCCCTCACACCAAATACATATGTTTTTATAATGTTAAACAAGTACCATCCAGTGTCTAATTTATAAGATTTTATTATTTTGAAATCATGAATGCTTGTTGAATTGTATCACATGCCCTGTCAACTTGTATCAGGCTGATAATAAGTTAACAGATATCTAAAAGTTGAATGAATTTTCCTTTTTGAGAGTAAACCAAATTTGACCATAATGAATTACTTTTTTTAACATGAAATTTATTGTCAAATTGGTTTCCAAACAACACCCAGTGCTCATCCCAACAGGTGTCCTCCTCAATGCCCATCACCCACTTTCCCCTCCCTCCCACCCCATCAACCTTCAATTTATTCTCAGTTTTTAAGAGTCTCTTATGGTTTGCCTTCTTCCCTCTCTGTAACTTTTTTCCCCTTCCACGACTCCATGGTCTTCTGTTAAGTTTCTCAGGACCCACATAAAAGTGAAAACATATGGTATCTGTCCTTCTCTGTATGACTTATTTCACTTAACACTCTCCAGTTCCACCCACTTTGCTACAAACGGCCATATTTCATTCTTTCTCATTGCAAGTAGTACTCCATTGTATATATAAACCACAAATTCTTTAACCATTCATCAATTGATGGACATTGAGGCTCTTTCCATAATTTGGTTATTGTTGAAAGTGCTGCTATAAACATTGGGGTACAGGTGCCCCTATGCATCAGCACTCCTGTATCCCTTGGGGAAATTCCTAGAAGTGCTATTACTGGGTCATATTATAGACCTATTTTTAATATTTGAGGAAACTCCACACTGTTTTCCAGAGTGGATGCACCACTTTGCAATTCCACCAACAGTGCAAGAGGGTTCCCTTTTCTCCACATCCTCTCCAGCATCTATAGTCTCCTGATTTGTTCGTTTTAGCCACTCTGACCAACATGAGGTGATATCTCAGTGTCGTTCTGATTTGTATTTCCCTGGTGAGGAGTGTCGTTGAGCATCTTTTCATATGCCTGTTGGCCATCTGGGTGTCTTCTTTAGAGAAGTGTCTATTCATGTTTTCTGCCCGTTTCTTCTCTGGATTACTTGTTTTTCGGGTGTGGAGTTTGGTGACTTCTTTATAGATTTTGGATATTAGCCCTTTGTCCGATATGTCATTTGTAAATATCTTTTCCCATTCTCTTGGTTGCCTTTTAGTTTTGTGATTGTTTCCTTTGCAGTGCAGAAGCTTTTTATCTTCATGAGGTCCCAATAGTTCATTTCTTCTTTTAAATCTCTTGCCTTTGGAGGTGTGTCAAGTAAGAAATTGGTGCGACTTAGGTCAGAGAGGTATTTTTCCTGCTTTCCCCTCTAGGGCTTTGATGGTCGCCTGTCTCACATTCAGGTCCTTCATCCATTTTCAGATTATCTTTGTGAATGGTGTAATAAAGTGGTGTGGTTTCATTTTTCTGCATGGAGACGTCCAGTTCTCCAAGCACCATTTGTTAAAGAGACTGTCTTTTTTCCATTGGATATTCTTTCTGGCTTTGCCAAAGATTAGTTGGCCATACTTTTGTGGGTCTAGTTCTGGGATTTCTATTCTATTCCATTGGTCTATATGTCTGTTTTTGTGCCAATACCATGTTGTCTTGATGATTACAGCTTTGTAGTAGAGGCTAAAGTCTGGGATTGTGATGCCTCCCATTTTGGTCTTCTTCAAAATTACTTTGGCTATTAAGCGTCTTTTGTGGTTCCATACAAATTTTAGGATTGCTTGTTCTAGCTTCCAGAAGAATGCTGGTGCAATTTTGATTGGGATTGCACTGAATGTGTAGATAGCTTTGGGTAGTATTGACATTATAACAATATTTATTCTTCCAATCCATGAGCATGGAATGTTTTTCCATTTCTTTGTATCTTCTTCAATTTCCTTCATAAGCTTTCTATAGTTTTCAGCATACAGATCTTTTATGTCTTTGGCTAGGTTTATTCCTTGGTATTTTATGATTCTTGGTGCAATTGTGAATGGGATCAGTTTCTTTATTTCTCTTTCTGTTTCTTCACTATTAGTGTATAAGAATGCAACTGATTTTGTACATTGATTTTGTATCCTGCGACTTTCCTGAATTCATGTATCAATTCTAGCAGACTTTTGGTGGAGTCTACCAGGTTTCCATGCATAGTATCATGTCATCTACAAAAAGTGAAAACTTGACTTCATCTTTGCCAATTTTGATGCCTTCTATTTCCTTTTGTTGTCTGATTGCTGATGCTAGCACTTCCAACCTATGTTAAACAACAGCGGTGAGAGTGGACATCCCTGCAGTGTTCCTGATCTCAGGGGAAAAGCTCTCAGTTTTCCCCCATCGAGGATATTAGCTGTGGGTTTTTCATAAATGGCTTTTATGATGTTTAATTATGTCCCTTCTATCCCGACTTTCTCGAGGGTTTTTATTGAGAAAGGATGCTGAATTTTGTCAAATGCTTTTTCTGCATCGATTGACAGGATCATATGGTTCTTATCTTTTCTGTTATTAATATGATTTATTACATTGATTGATTTGCGAATCTTGAACCAGCCCTGCATCGCAGGAATGAATCCCACTTGATCATGGTGAATAATTCTTTTTATATGTTGTTCAATTCGATTTGCTAGTATCTTATTGAGAATTTTTGCATCCATATTCATCAGGGATATTGGCCTGTAGTTCTCTTTTTTAGCTGGGTCTTTGTCGGGTTTAGTAATCAAAGTAATGCTGGCTTCATAGAATAAGTCTGGAAGTTTCCTTCCCTTTCTAATTTTTGGAATAGCTTGAGAAGGATAGGTATTATCTCTGCTTTAAATGTCTGGTAGAATTCCCCAGGGATGCCATCTGGTCCTGGACTCTTATTTGTTGGGAGACTTTTGATAACTGATTCAATTTCCTCACTGGTTATGGGTCTGTTCAAATTTTCTGTTTCTTCCTGTTTGAGTTTTGGAAGTGTGTGGATGCTTAGGAATTTCTCCATTTCTTCCAGGTTGTCCAGTTTGTTGGCATATAATTTTTCATAGTATTCCCTGATAATTGCTTGTATTTCTGAGGGATTGGTTGTAATAATTCAATTTTCATTCATGTTTTTATATATTTGGGTCTTCTCCCCCCGCTTTTTTTTGAGAAGCCTGGCTAGAAGTGAATCAATTTTGGTTATTATTTCAAAAAAACAACCCTTCCTTTCATTTATCTGCTTTACTGTTTTTTAGATTCTATATTGTTTATTTCTGCTCTGATCTTTATTATTTATCTTCTTCTTCTGGATTTGGGGTGTCCTTGCTGTTCTGCTTCTAGTTCCTTTAGGTGTGCTGTTAGATTTTGTACATGGATTTTTCTTGTTTCTTGAGATAGGACTGGATTGCAATGTAGTTTCCTCGCAGGACTGCCTTAGCTATATCCGAAAGCATTTGGATTGTTGTATTTTCATTTTCTTTTGCTTCCATATATTTTTAAATTTTTTGTCTAATTGCCTGGTTGACCCATTCATTCTTTAGTAAGGTGTTCTTTAACCTCCATGCTTTTGTAGGTTTCCAGATTTTTCTTGTGGTTGATTTCAAGTTTCATAGCATTGTGGTCTGAAAGTGTGCGTGGTATGATCTCAATCCTTTTATACTTATGACGGGCTGTTTTGTGACCCAGTATGTGATCAGTCTTGGAGGATGTTCCATGTTCATTCGAGAAGAAAGTATATTCTGTTGCTTTGGGATGCAGAGTTCTAAATATATCTGTCAAGTCCATCTGATCCAATATATCATTCAGGGCCCTTGTGTCTTTATTCATTCTCTGTATGGATGTTCTATCCATTGTTGTAAGTGGAGTATTAAAGTTTCCTGCAATTACACATTCTTATCAAGTTTACTTATGTTTGTGATTGTTTTATATATTTGGGGACTCCATATTCGGTGCATAGACACTTATAATTGTTAGCTCTTCCTGATGAATAGACCCTGTAATTATTATATAATGCCCTTCTTCATCTCTTGTTACAGCCTTTAATTTAAAGTCTAGTTTGTGTGATATAAGTATGGCTACTCCAGCTTTCTTTTGACTTCCAGTAGCATAATAGATAGTTCTTCATCACTTCATTTTCAATCTGAAGGTGTCCTCAGGTCTAAAATGAGTCTCTTGTAGACAGCAAATTGATGGGTCTTGGGTTTTTTATCCATTCTGATACCCCATGTGTTTTGGTTGGAGCATTTAGTCTATTTACATTCAGTGTTATTATTGAAAGATATGGGTTAGAGTCATTGTGTTATCTGTAGGTTTCTTGTTTGTAGTGATGTTTCTGGTCCTTTGTTGTCCTTGCAACATTTCATTCACAGAGTCCCCCTTAGGATCTCTTGTAGGACTGGTTTAGTGGTGATGAATTTCTTCAGATTTTTTTTGTTTAGGAACACCTTTATCCCTCCTTCTATTCTGAATGACAGGCTTGCTGGATAAAGTATTATTGGCTGCATATTTTTTCTGTTCATCACAGATTTCTTGCCATTCCTTTCTGGCCTGCCAAGTTTCAGTAGATAAGTCTGCTACTACCCTTATGTATCCACCTTTGTATATTAGTGCCCATTTATCCCTAGCAGCTTTCAGAATTCTCTCTTTATCCTTGTATTTTGCCAGATTCACTATGATATGTAGTGAAGAATATAGATTCAAGTTACCTCTGAAGGGAGTTCTCTGTGCCTCTTGGATTTCAATGCCTGTTTCCTTCTCCAGATCAGGGAAGTAGTCAGGTATGATTTGTTCAAGTACATCTTCAGCCCCTTTCTCTCTCTTCTTCTGGAATTCCTATGATACGGATATTGTTCTGTTTGATTGCATCACTTAGTTCTCTAATTCTCCCCTCAGACTCCTGGATTTTTTTTATCTCCCTTTTTCTCAGCTTCCTCTTTTTCCATAATTTTATCATCTAATTCGCATATTCTCTCCTCTGCCTCTTCAATCCGTGCTATGGCCACCTCCATTTTGTTTTGCACCTCCTTTATAGCATTTTTTAGCTCCTCATGACTATTTCTTAGTTCCTTGGTCTCTATAGTAATAGATTCTATGCTGTCCTGTATGCTTTTTTCAAGCCCAGCAATTAATTTTGTGACTACTATTCTAAATTCTTCTTCCATTGTATTGCTTAAATCAGTATTGATCAATTCGTTAGCTGTCGCTACTTCCTGGAGTTTCTTTTGAGGATAATTCTTCCATTTTGTTATTTTGACCAGTCCCTGTGGTAGCTTGAAACTGCAGGGCACTTCCCCTGTGCTGTCAGGAGAAACTTGTTTTGGTGGATGCGGCAGCAATCAGACCCATTGACTGCCCCCACTCTACTGCTGGGGCCACAGTCAGACTGCTATGTACCTTATCTTCCCCTCTCCCAGGGGCAGGACTCACTGTGGAGTGGTGTGGTCCCCATCTTGGCTATTTTCACACCGCCAGGCTTGTGGTGCTGCTTTAATGGGATCTGGCATATTAGCTGGGGTGGATATGCAAGGTGCACAGGGGCGGGAGGGTCAGGCTTGGCTAGATTTGCCATTGGGGGTCCCCTGCAGGAGGGGCCCTGCAGCAATGGGAGGGAGGCAGGCCCATCAGAGGGATGGATCCACAGAAGCACAACATTGGGTGTTTGCACAGTGCAAGCAAGTTCAATGACGGGAACTCGTTCCCTTTGGAATTTTGGCTGAGGAATGGGAGAGGGAGATGGCGCTTGCCAGTGCCTTCATTCCCTGCCAAGCTCTGTCCTTCCGGGACTCAAAGACTCTCCCTCCTGGCATCCTCTCACCCTCCCTGCTCTCCAAGAGAAGAGCTGTTCACTTTTAAAATTCCATATGTTAAGTCCCGCTGTCAAAACTCATGCAGTCTGGCCCCTCTGCTTTTGCAAACCAGACTTTGGGAGCTTTGTCTTGACTGGCGGGCTGTGCCTCCACTGCCTGGCTCCCTCCTGCAAGTCCATGTAGCATCCACGGCCTCTCTGTCCTTCCTCCCCTCTTCCATGCGCTTCTTGTCTATGCTTGGCTCCAGAGAGTCCATTCTGCTAGTCTTCTGGCAGTTTTCTGGGTTATTTAGGCCCATGTGGGTGGAATCTTAAGCAATCAGCACAATGAGGTGAGGCCAGCGTCCTCCTATGCCACCATCTTCCCTCACTCCTTTCTGGTGAATTACTTTAAAACCCTCTGATGGACTTACTATATAGACTACTATATGCAGAAGATGTATACAAACTAATGGTAGCTACCATTCAAAAACAATATATATGCAATGAATAAAGAGAAGGGAATCCAAGAATATCGCTAAAGAAAGCCAATAAACCATGGAAGAGAGCAGGAGAATAAAGGATCAAAAAAAACCTACAAAAACAACCACAAAAAGTAGTAAAATGACAACAAACACATATCTATCAATAATTACTTTGAATGTAAGTGGAATAAATGCTCTAATCAAAAGACAAAGGGTAGCAGAGTGGAAAAAATAGTACTCATCTATATTCTGCCTACAAGAGATTAGTTTCAGACTTAACAACACCTGAAGTTTGAAAGTGAGGGGATGGAGAAACATTTATCATGCAAATGAATGTCAAAAGTAAGCCAAGGTAGCAATACTTATATTGGATAAAGTAGACTTTAAAACAAAGACTGTAACAACAGACAAAGAAGGATACTATATAATCACAAAGGGGACAATCCACAAAGAAGATATTTCAATTGTAAATATATACTCACCCAACATGAAAGCACCAAAATGCATAAAACAGTTAATAACAAACATAAAGGAACTAACTGATAGTAATACAATAATAGTACAGGACTTATTATCACCTTCAATAGATAATCTAAATAGAAAATCCAAAAGGAAACAATGTTTTTCAGTGACAAAATAGACCAGATGGATTTAAGAAATATATTCAGAACAGTTCATCTGAAAACAGCAGAATATACATTCTTTTCAAATGTGCATAGAAGATTGATAAGATTAGATCACATATTAGGACACAAAACAAGTTTCAATGAAATAAAAAAAATTGAACTCATATCAGGCAACTTTTCTGGCCACAGCACTATGAAAACAGAAATAAACAACAAGAAAAAATCTGGAAAGAGCAAAAATACATGGAGGTTAAATCACATGCTATTGAACAATGAATGGGTGAAGAAAAAAATCAAAGAAAAAATCCAAAAATACATGGAAACAAATGAAAATGAAAACACAATGGTCCAAAATCTTTGAGGGACAGCAAAAGTGGTTCTACGAAGGAAGTTTATAGCAATACAGATCTACTTCAATAAGCAAGAAAAATCTCAAATAAACAATCTAGATTTGAACTTACAGGAGCTAAAAAAAAATAAAAACAAACAAAACCTAAAACCAGAAGGAAGGAACTAATAAATATCACACCAGAAATAAATGGTATACAAACAAAAACAAAAAGAGAACAAAACAAATTTAAAAAAAACATAGAAGAGATCGATGGGACCAGGTGCTGGTTCTATGAAAAAAATCAACAAACATAAACCTCTATGCAGGCTCATCAAAGAGGGAAAGAAGGAGAAAGGACACAAACAAAATTAGAAATTAAAGAGGAGAAATAACAACCAACATCACATAAATACACACAATTATATGATAATATTATGAAAAACACTATGCAAAAAATTGGACAATCTAGAACAAATGTATACATTCCTGTAAATATATAAACTACCAAAACTGAAATAGAAAAAAAAATAGAAAATTTGAGCAGACCAATAATCAGAAAATAAATTGAGTCAGTAATCAAAAAACTCTCAGCAAATAAAAGTCTAGCACAAAATGGCTTTACAAGCAAATTTTACCAAACATTTAAAAAAAGAATTAATATCTATTTTTGAACTATCCCAAAAGCTAGAAAAGTAAGGAAAACTTCCAAACTCATTCTATAAGGTCAGCATAATCCTGACACCAAAACCAGATAAAAACACCACCAAATAAAAACACCACTAAATGGTGTGGCCACTCTGGAAAACAGTATGGAGGTTCCTCAAAAAATTAAAAATAGAACTACCTTATGACCCAGCAATTGCACTATTAGGTATTTATCCAAGGGATGCAGGTATGCTGTTTTGAAGAGGCACATGCACCCCAATGTTTATAGCAGCACTATCAACAGTAGCCAAAGTATGGAAAGAGCCCAAATGTCCATCAATGGATGAATGCATAAAGATGTGGTGTATATATATATATATATATATACACACACACACACGCACACACACACACACAATGGACACAATGGAGTATTACTTGGCAATCAAAAAGCATGTTTTATATATATTTTTTTCAGCCATAAAATATAATGAAACCTTGGGAGCACCTAAGTGGCTCAGTTGGTTAAGCTTCCAACTCTTGGTTTTGGCTCAGGTCATGATCTCATGGTTTGTGGGTTTGAGCCCCATGACAGGCTTTGTGCTGGTTGTGTGGAGCCTGCTTAGAATTCTTTCCCTCTGTCTGTCCTTCCCCTGCTCATCGTGCATATGTTTACTCTGTCTCTCAAACTAAATAAATAAACTTAAAAAAAGTAATAATGAGTTCTTGCCATTTGCAACAATGTGGATGGAGCTGGAAAGTATACTATGTGAAATAAATCAGTCAGAAAAATACAAATGATTTTACTCATATGGAATCAGTCACATGATTTTACTCAAGTGGGATTTAAGAAAAAGATGGGTGAATATAGGGGAAAGAAAGAGAGAGGTGAACCAGAAAACAGACTCTTAACTATAGAGAACAAACCAAAGGTCAGTGGAGGGGAAGTGGGCAGTGGATGGATTACATGGATGATGGGTTTTAAGGAGGGGATTTTTTGTCTTATTTATTTATTTATTTATTTGTAGTTGGTTAGTTAATATACGGTGCAGTATTCTTTTCAGGAGTATACTTCAGTAATTCATCACTTACATACAACACCCAGGGAAGGAGGGCTCTTGTTGGGACGATCACTGGGTTTTGCATAAAAGTGATAAATCATGAAATTCTACACCTGAAATGAGTCTTAAACTTTATGTTAACCAAATGGAACTTAAATAAAAACTTGAAGAAATCGAAGAATAAACAGATGACTGTCTTATGAATAAAACAAATCAGATTAAAGAAACAAAATACAAAATTTCTAAACCTTGGAACAGTATTGCATTTTATTTATTTATTTTTTTTTTCAATATATGAAATTTATTGTCAAAATGGTTTCCATACAACACCCAGTGCTCAACCCAAAAGGTGCCCTCCTCAATACCCATCACCCACCCTCCCCTCCCACCCACCACCATCAACCCTTAGTTTGTTCTCAGTTTTTAACAGTCCCTTATGCTTTGGCTCTCTCCCACTCTAACCTCTTTTTTTTTCCTTCCCTTCCCCCATGGATATCTGTTAAGTTTCTCAGGATCCACATAAGAGTGAAACCATATGGTATCTGTCTTTCTCTGTATGGCTTATTTCACTTAGCATCACACTCTCCAGTTCCATACACGTTGCTACAAAAGGCCATATTTCGTTCTTTCTCATTGCCCTGTAGTACTCCATTGCGTATATAAACCACACTTTCTTTATCCATTCATCAGTTGATGGACATTTAGGCTCTTTCCATAATTTGGCTATTGTTGAGAGTGCTGCTATAAACATTGGGGTAAAAGTGCCCCTATGCATCAGTACTCCTGTATCCTTTGGGTAAATTCCTAGCAGTGCTACTGCTGGGTCATAGAGTAGGTCTATTTTTAACTTTCTGAGGAACCTCCACACTGGTTTCCAGAGTGGCTGCACCAATTTGCATTCCCACCAACAGTGCAAGAGGGTTCCCGTTTCTCCACATCCTCTCCAGCATCTATAGTCTCCTGATTTGTCTTTTTTGGCCACTCTGACTGGCATGAGGTGATATCTGAGTGTGGTTTTGATTTGTATTTCCCTGATAAGGAGCAACGTTGAGCATCTTTTCATGTGCCTGTTGGCAATTCGGATGTCTTCTTTAGAGAAGTGTCTATTCATGTTTTCTGCCCATTTCTTCACTGGGTTATTTGTTTTTCGGGTGTGGAGTTTGGTGAGCTCTTTATAGATTTTGGATACTAGCCCTTTGTCCGATATGTCATTTGCAAATATCTTTTCCCATTCTGTTGGTTGCTTTTTAGTTTTGTTGGTTGTTTCCTTTGCTGTGCAGAAGCTTTTTATCTTCATAGGTCCCAGTAATTCATTTTTGCTTTTAATTCCCTTGCTTTTGGGGATGTGCCAAGTAAGAACTTGCTGTGGCTGAGGTCAGAGAGGTCTTTTCCTGCTTTCTCCTCTAGGGTTTTGATGGTTTCCTGTCTCACATTCAGGTCCTTTATCCATTTTGAGTTTATTTTTGTGAATGGTGTGAGAAAGTGGTGTAGTTTCAACCTTCTGCATATTGCTGTCCAGTTCTCCCAGCACCATTTATTAAACAGATTGTCTTCTTTTCCATTGGATGTTCTTTCCTGCTTTGTCAAAGATTAGTTGGCCATATGTTTGTGGGTCTAGTTCTAGGGCTTCTATTCTACTCCATTGGTCTATGTGTCTGTTTTTGTGCCAATACCATGCTGTCTTGATTATGACAGCTTTGTAGTAGAGGCTAAAGTCTGGGATTGTGATGCCTCCTGCTTTGGTCTTCTTCTTCAAAATTGCTATGGCTATTTGGGGCCTTTTGTGGTTCCATATGAATTTTAGGATTTCTTGTTCTAGCTTCGAGAAGAATGCTGGTGCAATTTTGATTGGAATTGCATTGAATGTGTAGATATCTTTGGGTAGTATTGACATTTTGACAATATTTATTCTTCCAACCCATGAGCACGGAATGTCTTTCCATTTCTTTATATCTTCTTCAATTACCTTCATAAGCTTTCTATAGTTTTCAGCATACAGATCTTTGACATCTTTGGTTAGATTTATTCCTAGGTATTTTATCCTTCTTGGTGCAATTGTGAATGGGATCAGTTTCTTTATTTGTCTTTCTGTTGCTTCATTGTTCGTGTATAAGAATGCAACTGATTTCTGTACATTGATTTTGTATCCTGTGACTTTGGTGAATTCATGTATCAGTTCTAGCAGACTTTTGGTGGAGTCTATCGGATTTTCCATGTATAGTATCATGTCATCTGCAAAAAGTGAAAGCTTGACTTCATCTTTGCCAATTTTGATGCCTTTGATTTCCTTTTGTTGTCTGATTGCTGATGCTAGCACTTCCAACACTATGTTCAGCAACAACAGTAAGAGTGGGCATCCCTGTCGTGTTCCTGATCTCAGGGAAAAAGCTCTCAGTTTTTCCCCATTGAGGATGATGTTAGCTGTGGGTTTTTCATAAATGGCTTTTATGACGTTTAAGTATGTTCCTTCTATCCCGACTTTCTCAAAGGTTTTTATTAAGAAAGGGTGCTGGATTTTGTCAAAGGCCTTTTCTGCATTGATTGACAGGATCATATGGTTCTTCTCTTTTCTTTTATTAATGTGATGTATCACGTTGATTGGTTTGCAAATGTTGAACCAGCCCTGCAGCCCAGGACTGAATCCCACTTGATCATGGTGAATAATTCTTTTTATATGCTGTTGAATTCGATTTGCTAGTATCTTATTGAGAATTTTTGCATCCATTTTCATCAGGGATATTGGCCTGTAGTTCTCTTTTTTTACTGGGTCTCTGTCTGGTTTAGGAATCAAAGTAATACTGGCTTCATAGAATGAGTCTGGAAGTTTTGCTTCCCTTTCTATTTCTTGGAATAGCTTGAGAAGGATAGGTATTATCTCTGCTTTAAACGTCTGGTAGAACTCCCCTGGGAAGCGATCTGGTCCTGGACTCTTATTTGTTGGGAGATTTCTGATGAATGATTCAATTTCTTCGCTGGTTATGGGTCTGTTCAAGCTTTCTATTTCCTCCTGATTGATTTTGGAAGAGTGTGGGTGTTTAGGAATTTGTCCATTTCTTCCAGGTTGTCCAGTTTGTTGGCATATAATTTTTCATAGTATTCCCTGATAATTGTTTGTATCTCTGAGGGATTGGTTGTAATCATTCCATTTTCATTCATGATTTTATCTGTTTGGGTCATCTCCCTTTTCTTTTTGAGAAGCCTGGCTAGAGGTTTGTTAATTTTGTTTATTTTTTCAAAAAACCAACTCTTGGTTTCGTTGATCTGCTCTACAGTTTTATTAGATTCTATATTGTTTATTTCTGCTCTGATCTTTATCATTTCTCTTCTTCTGCTTGGTTTAGGCTGCCTTTCCTGTTCTGCTTCTATTTCCTTTAGGTGTGCTGTTAGATTTTGTATTTGGGATTTTTCTTGTTTCTTGAGATAGGCCTGGATTGCAATGTATTTTCCTCTCAGGACTGCCTTCGCTGCATCCCAAAGCGATTGGATTGTTGTATTTTCATTTTCGTTTGTTTCCATATATTTTTTAATTTCTTCTCTAATTGCCTGGTTGACCCACTCATTCGTTAGTAGGGTGTTCTTTAACCTCCATGCTTTTGGAGGTTTTCCAGACTTTTTCCTGTGGTTGATTTCAAGCTTCATAGCATTGTGGTCTGAAAGTATGCATGGTATAATTTCAATTCTTGTAAACTTATGAAGGGCTGATTTGTGACCCAGTATATGATCTATCTTGGAGAATGTTCCATGTGCACTCGAGAAGAAAGTATATTCTGTTGCTTTGGGATGCAGAGTTCTAAATAGATCTGTCAAGTCCATCTGATCCAATGTATCATTCAGGGCCCTTGTTTCTTTATTGACCGTGTGTCTAGATGATCTGTAAGTGGAGTGTTAAATTCCCCCTCAATTACCACATTCTTATCAATAAGGTTGCTTAAGTTTATGAGTAATTGTTTTATATGTTTGGGGGCTCCTGTATTCGGCGCATAGACATTTATAATTGTTAGCTCTTCCTGATGGATAGACCCTGTAATTATTATATAATGCCCTTCTTCATCTCTTGTTACAGCCTTTAATTTAAAGTCTAGTTTGTCTGATATAAGTATGGCTACTCCAGCTTTCTTTTGGCTTCCAGTAGCATGATAAATAGTTCTCCATCCCCTCACTCTCAATCTAAAGGTGTCCTCAGGTCTAACATGAGTCTCTTGTAGACAGCAAATAGATGGGTCTTGTTGTTTTATCCATTCTGATACCCTATGTCTTTTGGTTAGTGCATTTAATCCATTTACATTCAGTGTTATTATAGAAAGATACAGGTTTAGAGTCATTGTGATGTCTGCATGTTTTATGCTTGTAGTGATGTCTCTGGTACTTTGTCTCACAGGATTCCCCTTAGGATCTCTTGTAGGGCTGGTTTAGTGGTGTCGAATTCCTTCAGTTTTTGTTTGTTTGGAAAGACCTTTATCTCTCCTTCTGTTCTAAATGACAGACTTGCTGGATAAAGGATTCTCGGCTGCATATTTTTTCTGTTCATCAGATTGAGGATCTCCTGCCATGCCTTTCTGGCCTGCCAAGTTTCAAAAGAGAGATCAGTCATGAGTCTTATAAGTCTCCCGTTATATGTTAGGGCACGTTTATCCCTTGCTGCTTTCAGAATTTTCTCTTTATCCTTGTATTTTGCCAGTTTCACTATGATATGTCATGCAGAAAGTCTATTCAAGTTACATCTGAAGGGAGTTCTCTGTGCCTCTTGGATTTCAATGCCTTTTTCCTTCCCCAGTTCAGGGAAGTTCTCAGCTAT
>NC_064817.1:48303661-48352025 GCF_023721935.1 Panthera uncia
CTGTGCTGTGGTGTATAACTGGAGTTGGTGGGCAGGGCCACAGTCCGACCTGATGTCTGCCCCCAGCCCACCGCTGGGGCCACAGTCAGACTGGTGTGTGCCTTCTCTTCCCCTCTCCTAGGGGCGGGATTCACTGTGGGGTGGCGTGGCCCATCTGGCTACTTGCATACTGCCAAGCTTGTGGTGCTGGGGATCTGGGGTATTAGCTGGGGTGGGTAGGCAAGGTGCATGGGGGCAGGAGGGGCAGGCTTAGCTCGCTTCTCCTTAGGTGGTCCACTTCAGGAGGGGCCCTGTGGCAGCGGGAGGGAGTCAGACCCACTGCGGGAGGGGTGGCTCTGCAGAAGCACAGAGTTGGGTGTTTGCGAGGAGCGAGCAAGTTCCATGGCAGGAACCGGTTCCCTTTGGGATTTTGGCTGGGGGATGGGCGAGGGAGATGGCGCTGGCTAGTGCCTTTGTTCCTGGCCAAACTGAGCTCTGTTGTCCTGGGGCTCAGCAACTCTCCCTCCCTTTGTCCTCCATCCTTCCCGCTTTCTGAGCAGAGCTGTTAACTTATGACCTCCTAGATGCTACGTCCTGCTTGCTGTTGGAGCACACTCCGTCTGGCCCCTCCGCTTTTGCAAGCCAGACTGGGGGCTCTGCTTGGCCGGCAGGCTGCCCCTCTGCCCCGGCTCCCTCCCACCAGTCTATGGAGCGCACACCGCCTCTCTGCCCTTCCTACCCTCTTCCCGTGGGCCTCTCGTCTGCGCTTGGCTCTGGAGACTCCATTCTGCTAGTCCTCTGGCAGTTTTCTGGGTTAGTTAAGCAGGTGTAGGTGGAATCTAAGTGATGAGCAGGATGTGCAGTGAGCCCAGCGCCCTCCTATGCCACCATCTTCCTACCTGTTCCCGACAGTATTGCATTTTAGACACATACTTTATTATGATGACAATAGTAGCATTCATCAAAGATGCTTCTATATTACTAAAAGGAAGATAGCTAAATAGGTCAAGAAAATAATACAACAGTGTGGGAGAAGATATTTGCAAATGAAATATCTGATAAAGTATTAGTGTCCTGAATATATAAAGAACTTATAATACTCAACACCCAAAAAATGAATAATTCAGTTAAAAAATGGGCAGAAGATACAAATGCACATTTTTCCAAAGAAGATATACAGATGAACAACAGACACATTAAAAGATGCTCAACATCACTGATCATCAGGGAAATATAAATCAAAACTACAAGAAATATCACCTCACCCCAGCCATTCTGGAAAACAGTATGGAGGTTCCTCACAAAGTTAAAAATGGAACTACCCTATGATCCAGCAATTCTACTACTAGATATTTACCCAAAGAATACAAAAATATGAATTCAAAGGGATACATACACCCTGATGTTTATATCAGTATTATCTATAGTAGTCAAGTTATGGAAACAGCTCATGTCCATTGACTGATGAATGTATAAAGTGTATCACATCATAGAAGATGCATATCACATATACACAGATGATATAACATCATATTACTCACTCATAAATAAAAGAGGTCTTTTAACTTAAAATGACATGGATAGAGCTACAAAGTACTATGTTAAGCAAAATAAGCCAGAGAAAGTAAAATACCCCATGATTTCTACTCATATGTAGAATTTAAGAAACAAAGCAAACAAGCAAAGGGAAAAATGAAAGAGGCAAACCAAGTAACAACTCTTAACTACAGAGAACAAATTTATGGTTACTAGAGGGAAGTTGGGTAGGGGATGGGTTAAATAGGTGATGGGAATTAAGGAGTGCACTTGTGATGAGCATCAGGTGCTGTATGGAAATGTTGAGTCACTAGATTGTACACCTGAAACTAATAGTATACTGTATATTCACTAACTGGAATTTAAATAAAAAATTTTGAAAAAGAAAATAATAGAACATTAAGGAGTGATAAGAATTAATGTACGGAATGTACAGTTAAATTAGAAATATCAATATAAGCTCATGATGTTGAAAGTTTTCTGTCATACATTTCAGAAGCTGGCCACAACTGGTTAGGTCAAAAGAAAACTGACTACAAGGCTGTCAGGGTTGATGAGAGGGGGACTTACATTTCTGTATGCACACTTCTGTATCTTTTTACATTATATCATAATTAAGGAGTCTATCCACCAAAAATATCTAACAATTGTAAACTTTTATGCTCCAAACATGATGGGACCCAAATATATAAATCAATTAATCACAAACATACAGAAACTCATTGATAATAATACCATGATAATAGGGGACATCAACAACCCACTTACAGCAATAGACAGATCATCTAAACAAAAAATCAACAAGGTAACAGTAACTTTGAATGACACACTAGACAGGATGGATTCAACAAATATATTCAGAACGTTCCATCCTAAAGCAGCAGGATACACATTCTTCTCAAGTGCACATGGAACATTCTCCAGAATAGATCACATACTGGGACACAAATCAGCCCTCAACAAGTACAAAAGGATTGAGATCATACCATGCATATTTTCAGACCACAATGCTATGAAACTCAACATCAACCACAAGAAAAAATTTGGAAAGATAACAAATACTTGGAGACTAAAGACCATCCTGCTAAAGAATGGATGGGATAATCAAGAAGTTAAAGAAGAAATTTAAAAAGTACATGGAAACCAATTAAAATGGTAACACCACAGCCAAAAACCTCTGGGATGCAACAAAGGCAGTCATAAGACAGAAGTATATAGCAATCCAGGCATTCCTAAAGAAGTAAGAAAGGTCTCAGAAACACAACCTAACCTTACACTTTAAAGAACTGGAAAATGAACCACAAATAAAACCCCCAAAACGCAGAAGACGGAAAATAATAATGATTAGAGCAGAAATCAATACTATCAAAACCAAAAAAATCAGTAGAACAGATAATTGAAACCAGGAGCTGGGCCTTTGAAAGAATTAACACATTGATAAAACCCTAGCCAGTTTAATAAAAAAGAAAAAGGAAAGGACCCAAATAAATAAAATCAAGAATGAAAGAAAAGAGATCACAACCAACATTGCATAAATACAAACAATAATAAGATCATATTATGATCAATTATACGCCAGTAAAGTGGGCAATTGGGAAGAAATGGACATAATTATGTAAAGAATGCCCAAACTCAACAGTAAATCATAAATAATATGATAAGAAAATGGGCAAAAGACACAGACATTTCACCAAAGAGGCTATAGAGATGGTCAATAAGCACATGAAAAGATATTCAACATAATTAGGCATTAGGCAAATTGAAATGAAAGACACAATGAGATATTATATTTATATTTATATTAAATATATTATATTTAGCTTTTCAGAATGGCTAAAATAAAAAAGTCACTACATCAAATCCTAGCAAGGATGCTAAGAAACTAATCACTCATACACTGATGCTGAACACTCCTACATCGCTAATGGGAAAGGAAATGGTACAGCTACTCTAGGAAACAGTTTGGCATTTTCTTACAAAATTAAACATGCAGTTATCATACTACTCAACAATGCATTCTTAGACATTTACCCCAGAAAAATTAGAATTTAAATTCACACAAAACCCGATATATTAATGTGTAAAGTGTATAACAGCTTTATTAATAATAGCCCCAAGTGGATATATCCCTGATATCCTTAAACAGGTGAATGGTTAACTGTGGTACATATATACCACAGAATATTACTCAGCAATAAAAAAGAAATGAACTGCTGACACATGCAACAACTTGGATGGATCTCAAGGGAATTATGCTTAGTGAGAAAAACCAATCTCAAAAGATCACAAACTATATGATTCCATTTATATACTATTCTTGCAATGGCAACATTTTAAATGGAAAACAGATTAATATTTGCCAAGGTTTGGGAGTAATGGCAGGAGGAAGGTGGGTGTGATTATAAACAGGCAACAGAAAGGATCCTTGCAGCAATACAACTGTTCAGTATCTTGACTGTGGTGGAGGATATACAAACCTGTGAGTGCAATAAAAGTGTATAGAACTAAATACACATACATACACACAACTAAGTATTAGTACAACTGGGAAAATCTGAATAAACTTGGATTGTATCAATGCCATTAATCCAATTGTGATATTGTTCTATAGTTTTGAAATGATATCATTGGGGAAACTAAGAGTCATAGAATCTTTTTATATTATTTCTTACAACTCCATGTGAATCCACAGTTATTTCAATTAAAATTTTTAACTAAAAGAAAAAATGTGAAAGAATGAAAGTACAAATGATATCATGGGCTAGGTAGCAGTGGATGAAGACAATCCTGAATAGCCATAAGTGGTACTCAGGTAGGATTAGAGATTTCTGGAAGTGGGAGGCAGGGCTAGGAGAACCCAAGAACTAGGAGTGAGTCATTTCTGACAAGGTTGTGGGCAAGGAGTTTTAATGCAAAGTATTAAGTGGGATTTCTCTTGGTGTCCTTACCCTAAGTGTTCACAGTCCTCAGGCCTGGCACTCTGGCCACACAGGCTACTATAGGATCAATTTTAATAAGCCTCTGAGATGGCCTCAACCAAGACCTGTGACAAAACTAATAAATATAAAACTTTAACACTTTGGGCCCACCATTTAATAACAGTCATGCATGACAAATGGGACTTCTCACATCTACAATAAAGGCTTGTCTGTCTCAGAGTTCTGAAGTAGCCTCTTTTTCTGACTGCTGGCTGAAACTGAAGATCAAATTTCAAGGCCTTGCACATTTCTTCACACTCTGAGGAGGTTTTGGCTCAAAGGGAAATGCTGAAATGGGCATATTCATTTCCTACTGCTGTTGTAATAAATTACCACGAATTCAGTAGTTTAAAATAATACAAATTTATTACCTTACAATTCTGGAGGTAAGAAGTCCAAAATGGATCTTACTGAGCTAAAATCAAGGTGTTCTGCCTTTTGGAACACAGGGCTGTATTCCTTCTGGAGTCTCTAGGGTAAAAATCCCTTCCATTCATTTTGCAGGCTTCTGAAAGCCATATGAATTCCTTATCTCAAAGCCACTTCCTCACATCTTCTAAATCAACAAAGTAGTATATTTCAATCTCTCTCTCTGACTCTTACCCTCCTACCTCCATCATCACCTTTACTACCACTGTCTTTCTTTTATAAAGACCCTTGTGATTATTTAGGGCCCATCCAGATAATAAAGGATTAACCCTTGATTGATCCATAAATTAATCACATCTACAGAGTCTTTTTTGCCATATAAGTTAACATATTCACAGATTCTGGAGATTAGAATGAAGTCATCTTTGGGTGGCCATTATTTTTCATACCATATTAGGAAAAAGAGGATTAATGCTGAGGTTTTCCCCAAGGTGCACTGTAATTCGTGGAGAAAAGATAGAGTGCAGGATGCTTGGTCGTGGCAAGAGAAGATGTTGAGTTCTACCTTCTCAGATTTCCCACTTAAAGCTTGGATTTTAAGTATCTATGCTAGAGCAGAGCACATAGCAGTTGTACAATCAATGACCTTGTTTGTATCCTCTCTTGGATGCTCCTCCACAGACTTTCTGTTTTAAGTCAGAGCTGGGCTTCCAGAAGGTCCCAGCTTAGAAATTATAAAATTTCATATGATCCTCCTCAGCTCTTGCCCTCACCAGTCAGATATAACTCATCATCTAGGAGCTCATAGCACATATATAGGACTTCTACTTACGTTATCTAAAATTTGCCCCTAAAGTAAAAAGCAAAATTAGGAGTTACTGTGCTGTTTGGGAGACTGACCCTGATTACCAGTAGATTTTGTGCTTTTACTCAAAATAAAGAAAGAGTATGTTTGGAGTACAGGAAATTCTTCAGGGTGTCTCTCACTATCACCATGCCCTGTGGTTAGAATCAGTAGAAAACTAAAATATCTCAAAGCAGGCAGGACCAATACTAAATGGACTTTCAGAAATGAAGGTTTGGGTTACCCCATCAGGTAAAGAATAACAACCAGCTGAAGTGCTTAGTGAGACCAAAGGGAATATTGAATTCTGATATAGTGGAAGATAGAGGTTTTTAAAATGTTCTATAACCATCTGACTAGTTACACAAATGAGGACTTTAATTGTCATGAGTATTTTCTTCTTTTTTTTTTATAAAACATGTTTGTGTATTTCTTTGAGAGTGTTTTGATTAGATGAACATTTTAATCAGTAAAGCAGATTGCCCTCCATAATGTGGAGGGGCTCAGAAAATCAGTTAAAGACTTAAATAGAACAAAAAGAACAACTTCTCCCAAGAAAGAATTTTCCAGCAGACTGCTTCAGACATTATCTGGAACTTTGCCTAAACTTCTTTTTTTTTTTCATTTATTCCTTTGTATTCATTTTTATTTCTATTTTATTTATATTTTTAAATTGTACTTATTTTAATTTTATTTTTAAATTTTTAAAATTTCGATTTTAATGCCATTGTAGTTAATATACAGTGTTTTATTAGTTTCAGGTGTACAATAATAGGGATTTAATGATTTCATATATTACTTACTGCCCATCAAGAGAAGTGTACACCCAATCCCCTTCACCTATTTTACCAATACCCCCTAACCAATTCCCTTCTGGTAGCCATCTGTGCATTCTCCACAATTTAGAGTCTGTATTTTCTATCTCTTTTTTTTAACTTTATCGATTTTGAGAGAGAGAGAGAGAGAGGGGGAGAGAGAGAGAGAGAGAGAGAGAGAGAGAGAGAGAATATGAGTGGGAGAGAGGAAGAAGGAGATGGAGAGAGGGAGAGAATCCCAAGTAGGCTGCACACCGTCAGTGTGGAGATTGATGCAGGGCTTAAACCCATGAACCATGAGATCATGAACCAAGTCAAAATCAAGAGTTATATGCTTAACCGACTGAGTCACCCAGATGACCCTGTTTGTCTCTTTTCGTTTTTCCTTTGCTCATTTGTTTTGTTTCGTAAATTCTACATATGAGTGAATTCATATGGAATTTGTCTTTCTCTGAGTGATTTATTTAGCTTCATACTTTCTAGATCCATCCATGACAATACAAACGTCAAGATTTAATTTGTTTTGAAGATGGAATAATATTCCATTATATATATAAATACATATGTACTTATATCTTTTTTATCCATTCATCTATTCATGGACAATTTGCACTGCTTCCATAATTTGGCTATTGTAAATAATGCTGCAATAAACATTAGAATGCATACATCCTTTCAAATTAGCATTTTCATATTCTGTGGGTAAATACCCAGTAGTGCAATTACTGGATCATATGGGAGTTCTATTTTTAAATTTTGAGGAACTTCCATACTGTTTTTCACAATGGCTGCCCCAGCTTGCATTCTCACCAACAATACACAAGTGTTCCTTTCTCTCCACATCCTTGATTAAACTCATTTCTTGTATTTTTGATTTTAGCAATTCTGACAGGTATAAGGTGACATCTTCTTGTGGTATTGATTTGCATTTCCCTGATGATGACTTATATTGAGCATCTTTTAATGGGTCCACTGGCCATCTGTATGCCTCCTTTGGAGAAATGTTTGTTCATGTCTTATGCCCATTTTTAAAATTGGATTATTTGTTTATATGATGCTGAGTTGTATCAGTTCTTTATATATTTTGGATACTAACACTTTACCAGATAGAAATGTCATTTGCAAAAATCTTATCCCATTCAGTTGGATCCTTTTAGTTTTGTTAATTGTTTCCTTCACTGTGCAGAAGCTTTCTATTCTGATGTAGTCCCAATAGTTTATTTTGCTTTTATATCCCTTGCCACAGGAGATTTTGTTACAGCCAAATCTAGAAAGATTTTGTTACAGCCAAACTTAGATAAATTACTGTCTGTGTTCTCTTCTAGGGTTTTTATGATTTCAGGTCTCAAATTTAGGTTTTTAGTTCATTTTTAGTTTATTTTTGTGTATGGTATAATAAAGGGGTCCAGTTTCATTCTTTTGCATGTTGCCAGCCAGTTTTCCCAACACAATTTGTTGAAGAGACTGTCTTTTTCCTAATTTACCATATAGTAGTAGGTTTGTTTTGGGGATTTCTATCCTTGTTTTATTGACCCATGTGTCCATTTTTCTGGTAGTACCATACTGTTTTGTTTACTGCAGCTTTGTAGTATAACTTCAAATCTGGAATTGTGATACCTCCACTTTTATTATTATTTTTAAGATTGCTTTGGCTATCTGGGATTTCTTTTTTGGTTCTGTACAAATTTTAGGATTGTTTGTTGTATTTATGTGAAAAATGCTGTTGGTGTTTTGATAGGGATTGGATTATATCTGTAGATTACTTTTGGTAGTATGGGCATTTTGACAGTATTTGTTATTCTGATCTGTAACTATGGAATATCTTTCCATTTTTTTGTGTCATCTTCAATTTCTTTCATGAAAGAAAACTTTGATACTATTCAGAGTAGAGGTTTTCCATCTCCTTGGTTAAGTTTATTACTCAGTATTTCATTATTTGGGGGGAAATTATAAATGGGATTGCTTTCTAAATTTCTTTCTGCTGCTTCATTGTAAGTATAGAAATGCAATGGATTTCTGTACGTTGACTTTGTATCCTACAGCCTTCCTGAATTCATTTATCAATTCTAGTAGTTTTTTGGTGGAGTCTTTAGTATTTTCTATATATAGACTCATGTCATCTGTAAATAGTGAATGGAAGTTTAACCACTGCCTTATCAATTTGGATGCCTTTTATTTCATTTTCTTTTCAGATTGCTATGATTAGGATTTCTAGTACTATGTTGAAAGAAGTGGAGAAAGTTGAAATCCTTGTCTTGCTCCTGACTGTAGGGGAAAACCTCTGTTTTTTATCATTGAGTATGATGTTCATTGTGGGTTTTTCATATTTGGCCATTGTTATGTTGAGGTATATTAAATCTGAACTTACTTTGTTGAGAGTTTTTTATCATGAATAGATGTTGAACTTCATCAAATGCTTTTTCTGCATCTATTGAAATGATCATATGATTTGTGTGTGTGTGTATGTGTAGAAATTATCTTATTTTTAATTTAAATTTTAATCAGTTAACATACAGCACAATGTTGGTTTCACAAGTAGAATTCAGTGATTCATCACCGACATACAACACCCAGAGCTATCCCAAAAAGTGACCTTTTTAATACCCATCACCCATTTATCCCATCTCCAACACACCTCCTACCATTAACCCTCAGTTTTCTCTTTATCATTAACAGTCTCTTGTGGTTTGTTTCCCTGTCTTATCCTTTTCCCCCCTTCCATGTACTCATCTGTTTTCTTTCTCAAATTCCATATATGAATAAAATCACATGGTATTTGTCTTTCTCTGATTGACTTATTTTCCTTATCATAATACATTCTAGCTCCATCCACATTGTTGCAAAAGGCAAGATTTCATTCCTTTTGATGGCTGAGTAATATTCCATTTTATATAAATATGCCACATCTTTATACATTCATCAGTCAATAGACATTTGGTCTTTCTACATATTTTGGCTACTACTGTTGATAATGCTGCTATAAACATTGGGGTGCATGTACCCCTGTGAACCTGTATTTTTGTATCCTTTAGGTAAATACCTAATAGTGCAATTGCTGGGTCATAGGGTAGTTCTATTTTTAGGTTTTCTGAGGGACCTCCATACTGTTATCCAGAGTGGTTCACCAGTTTGCATTCCTACTAACAGTGCAAGAGCATTCCCCTTTTTCTGCAACCTCGCCAACACCTATTGTTTCTTGTGTTGTTAATTTTAGCCATTGTGACAGGTGTAAGGTAGTATCTCACCTTGTATTTGTTTTCTATTTGTATTTGATTTGATTTGTATTTTGATTTGTATTTCCCTGATGATGAGTAATGTTGAACACCTCCCCACATGTCTGTTAGCTGTCTGGATTTCCTCTTTGGAAAAGTGTCTATTCTTATCTTCTGCCCATTTCATGACTGGATTATTTCTTGGGGGATTTGAGTTTTATAAGTTCTTTTGGATTTTACATACTAACCCTTTAACATATACGTCATTTGTGAATATATTCTCCCATTCCATAGGTTGCTTTTAGTTTTGTTGATTGTTTCCTTTGCTGTGAGGAAGCTTTCCATCTTGATGAAATCCCATTAGTTCATGTTTGCTTTTGTTTCCCTTGACTTTTGCAATGTGTCTAGTAAGAAGTTGCTGCAGCTGAAGTCAAAGTGGTTGATGACTGTGTTCTACTCCAGGATTTGATGGATTCCTGTCTCACATTTAGGTCTTTCATACATTTTGAATTTATTTTTATGTATGGTGTAAGAAAGTGGTCCACTTTCATTCTTCTGCATGTCTCAATCCAGTTTTCCCAACACCATTTGTTTAAGAGACTATCTTCTTTCCATTGGATACTCTTTCCTGTTGTGTTGAAGATGAATTGACCATATAGCTATGGGTCCATTTCTGTGTTCTCTATTCTGTTCCATTGATCTATGTGTCTGTTTTTGTGCCAGTACCATACTGTATTGATGACTACAGATTTGTAATACATCTTGAAATGCAGAATCATTATTCTTCCAATTTTATTTTTTCTTTTTCAGAATTGTTTTGGCTATTCAAGATATTTTCTGGTTCCATACAAATTTTGGGATTATTTGTTCTAACTGTGTGAATAATGATGGTAGTATTTTGATAGGGATTGCATTAAATGTGTAGATTGCTTTGGATAGTACAGACACTTTAACACTTTAATTTGTTCTTCTAATCCATGAGCAGGAAATGCTTTTCCATTTATTTGTGTCCTCTTCAATTCTTTCATAAATGTTCTATAGTTTTCAGAGTACAGATCTTTTACCTCTTTAATTAGGTTTATTAATAGTTATGTTATTGTTTTTGGTGCAACTATAACTGGGATCAATTCCTTGTTTTCATTTTCTGCTGTATCATAGTTGGTGTATAGAAATGAAACAGAATGTTGTACATGCCTTTGGGAATAATGTGTATTCTGGTGCTTTAGGATGAAACGTTAGGAATATATCTGTTAAATTCATCTAGTATATTGTGTCATTCAAAGCCATTGTTTCCTCATTGATTTTCTGATAAGAGGATATGTCTATTGCTTTAGGTGGGGTGTTAAAGTAACCTACTATTATTGTATTATTATTTATCTGTTTATGTTTGTTAGTAACTGATTTTTATATTTGTGTTTTTCAAGATGGGGGCATAAATATTTTCAATTGTCAGATCTTCTTGATGGATAAACCCTTTAATATAAAGCCCTTCCTCATCTCTTGTTACAGTCTTTGGTTTCAAATCTGGTTTGCCTGATATAAGTATGTCTACTAGGGCTTTCTTTTGACTTCCATTATCATGATACATGGTTCTCATTCCCTCACTTTACATCTGCAGTTGCCTTTAGGTCTAAAATGAGTCTTTGGAGCAAAGATGGCAGGAGAGCATGGAAGCCTTTTGTGTGTCTCGCGCCCATGAAATACAGCCAGACCAACACTAAACCATCCTACACACCTAGAAAACTGCAGGATTAACACAACAATCTTCACAACGTTAACAACAAAATTCAGCAGGTACATGGCACGGAGAACTGAACGTGGGGAACAAGAAGCCGCAAAGGGTAGGGAACTGCTTTTGTGGGATGGAGACTGGGGAGGGGTGGAGAATACGGGAAAAGCACCCCTCTCCAAAAGCAGCTGGAGAGAAAGTGGAAAATTGGAAACAGCCACAGGGACTAAACTAAAAAGGGAGAAAGGAGAAAGGAAAGGAAAGGGTTTAAATTCCATTAAGACTGTAAACAAAGGGAGTGCAAAGGCTGCAACTCTGCAGCTTGATACCTGGCAGTGCTCTGGTGGGAAGGGCATATCCCCAGGAAAAGAGTGGTGTCCAGGAGGTTCTCGGGCCACACGGGGAAAAGTGGTTCCACTGGTGGAAGGACATTTCGTAGAGACTCTTGAAGCCACCTGGTCCCAGCACACTCCAGAAGGGAGCCACATTCACTGGTGCTGGAACAAGGTAATTAAGGGTGAAGCTTAGTGACAGATGTGTGTTGTGATTTTCCATAATCCCTGAGATGCTGCTGCTACACTGTCTCGTGAACATTTTCTAGGGGGTGGGCTGGCACTTGGCTGCAGTCTCAGGGCACCAGAGACAACAGGGTCCAGCAGGCATTCCTGGGTGCAGCAAATATTCAGCCATTGCTCATTTGGCCATTGCTCAGTGAGACCCTCCCACGGAGGGACACAACAGGTTAAAGCCGCAGTCCTTTGGAAGTAAGGGGCTAGGAAAAACAGCCACATCTGAGACAAAACTTGGGGAGAGGTACTGCGTGGGGCCTCGTCATGGAGAGTGAAAAAGTGGGGAATGCATGAGAGCTGAAGACAGAGGATGGGTGCTTGATTGCTGATCTGGGAGAACAGACTGAGTAGCTGGGTGGCACCATTTTCACCGCTCCCGCACATGCACATACACACCTATGAGCTCCGCAACAATCCACCCCAGTAGGTTAGCAGCCACATCTAGTGTAGAGCGGAGCTGTTACACTGAGCCCAGCCCACCTAGGCCAACTTCGCTCTTCAAGAACACAAGTCTCACTGCTGTCTTAGTTTGTGGACTATAAAGAGCTACATAGACTGACTTCTAGGGGAAGAGGAAGCAATTTCAATCCTACTTCAATCTGTTAGCAGGTTCATCTATTCAATATTCTTTCCTTTTTTTCTCTCTTTTCTTTTGCTTTTACAATTATTTTCTTCTTGAATACAGAAAGAGAAAAAAGTCATTATCCTAAGTTTTTATTTATTTATTTACTTATTTTTAATATATGACATTTATTGTCAAATTGGTTTCCATACAACACCCAGTGGTCATCCCAAAGGATGCCCTCTACAATGCCCATCACCTAACCTCCCCTATGCCACCCCCCATCAACTCTCAGTTTGTTCTCAGTTTTTAAGAGTCTATTATGCTTTGGCTCTCTCCCACTCTAACCTCTTTTTTTTTCTTCCCCTCCCCCATGGGTTTCTCTTAAGTTTCTCAGGATCCACATAAGAGTGAAAACATATGGTATCTGTCTTTCTCTGTATGGCTTATTTCACTTAGCATAACACTCTCCAGTTCCATCCACATTACTACAAAGGGCCATATTCCATTCTTTCTCATTGACACATAGTACCTACTGTGTATATAAAACACAATTTCTTTGTCCATTCATCAGATGATGGACATTTAGGCTCTTTCCACAATTTGGCTATTGTTGAGAGTGCTGCTATAAACATTGGGGTACAAGTGCCCTATGCATCAGTACTCCTGTATCCCTTGGGTAAATTCCTAGCAGTACTACCGCTGGGTCATAGGGTAGGTCTATTTTTCATTTTTTGAGGAACCTACACACTGTTTTCCAGACTGGCTGCACCAGTTTGCATTCCCACCAACAGTGCAAGAGGATTCCTGTTTCTCCACATCCTCTCCAGCATCTATAGTCTCCTGATTTGTTCATTGTGGGGACTCTGACTGGCGTGAGGTGATATCTGAGAGTGGTTTTGATTTGTATTTCCCTGATGAGGAGTGACACTGAGCATCTTTTATTTTCTTTTTTTTTTAGATTTATTTTTTTTTCAATTCGATTATTTTATATTTTTAATATATTTTTAATTTTTTTTAATATATGAAATTTATTGTCAAATTGGTTTCCATACAACACCTAGTGCTCCTCCCAAAAGGTGCCCTCCTTATTACCTATCACCCACCCCCCCCCCCCCCCCCCCCCCCCCCCCACCCCCCAGTTCTCAGTTGTTAAGAGTCTCTTATGCTTTGGCTCTCTCCCACTCTAACCTCTTTTTTTTTTCCTTCCCCTCCCCCATGGGTTTCTGTTAAGTTTCTCAGGATCCATATAAGAGTGAAAACATATGGTATCTATCTTTCTCTGTATGGCTTATTTCACTTACCATCACACTCTCCAGTTCTATACACGTTGCTACAAAGGACCATATTTCATTCTTTCTCATTGCCACGTAGTACTCCATTGTGTATATAAACCACAATTTCTTTATCCATTCATCAGTTGATGGGCATTTAGGCTCTTTCCATGATTTGTCTATTGTTGAGAGTGTTGCTATAAACATTGGGTTACAAATGCCCCTATGAACCAGTATTCCTGTATCCCTTGGGTAAATTCCTAGCAGTGCTATTGCTGGGTCATAGGGTAGGTCTATTTTTAATTTTCTGAGAAACCTCCACAGTGGTTTCCAGAGTGGCTACACCAATTTGCATTCCTACCAACAGTGCAAGAGGGTCCCCGTTTCTCCACATCCTCTCCAGCATCTATAGTCTCCTGATTTGTTCATTTTGGCCACTCTGACTGGCGTGAGGTGATATCTGAGTGTGGTTTTGATTTGTATTTCCCTGATGAGGAGCGACGTTGAGCATCTTTTCATGTGCCTATTGGCCATCCAGATGTCTTCTTTAGAGAAGTGTCTATTTGTGCTTTCTGCCCATTTCTTCACTGGGTTATTTGTTTTCGGGTGTGGAGTTTGGTGAGCTCTTTATAGATTTTGGATACTAACCCTTTGTCCGATATGTCATTTGCAAATATCTTTTCCCATTCCGTTGGTTGCCTTTTAGTTTGTTGATTGTTTCCTTTGCTGTGCAGAAGCTTTTTATCTTCATGAGGTCCCAATAGTTCATTTTTGTTTTTAATTCCCTTGCTTTTGGGGATGTGCCGAGTAAGAACTTGCTGTGGCTGAGGTCAGAGAGGTCTTTTCCTGCTTTCTTCTCTAAGGTTTTGATGGTTTCCTGTCTCACATTCAGGTCCTTTATCCATTTTGAGTTTATTTTTGTGAATGGTGTCAGAAAGTGGTCTAGTTTCATTCTTCTGCATGTTGCTGTCCAGTTCTCCCAGCACCATTTGTTAAAGAGACTGTCTTTTTTCCATTGGATATTCTTTCCTGCTTTGTCAAAGATTAGTTGGGCATACATTTGTCGGTCTAGTTCTGGGGTCTCTATTCTAATCCGTTGGTCTATGTGTCTGTTTTTGTGCCAATACCATTCTGTCTTGATGATTACAGCTTTGTAGTAGAGGCTAAAGTCTGGGATTGTGATGCCTCCTGCTTTGGTCTTCTTCTTCAAAATTACTTTGGCTATTCAGGGCCTTTAGTGTTTCCATAAGAACTTTAGGATTGCTTGTTCTAGTTTCGAGAAGAATGCTGGTGCAAGTTTGATTGGGATTGCATTGAATGTGTAGATAGCTTTGGGTAGTATTGACATTTTGACAATATTTATTCTTCCAACCCATGAGCACGGAATGTCTTTCCATTTCTTTATATCTTCTTCAATTACCTTCATAAGCTTTCTATAGTTTTCAGCATACAGATCTTGTACATCTTTGGTTAGAATTATTCCTAGGTGTTTTATGCTTCTTGGTGCAATTGTGAATGGGATCACTTTCTTTATTTGTCTTTCTGTTGCTTCATTGTTAGTGTATAAGAGTGCAACTGATTTCTGTACATTGATTTTGTATCCTGCTACTTTGCTGAATGCATGTTTCAGTTCTAGCAGACTTTTGGTGGAGTTTATCGGGCTTCCCATGTATAATATCATGTCATCGGCAAAAAGTGAAATTTTGACTTCATCTTTGGCAATTTTGATGCCTTTGATCTCCTTTTGTTGTCTGCTTGCTGATGCTAGCACTTCCAACACTATGTTAAACAACAGCGGTGAGAGTGGACATCCACGTCGTGTTCCTGATCTCTGGGGGAAAGCTCTCAGTTTTTCTGCATTGAGGATATTAGCTGTGGGCTTTTCATAAATGGCTTTTATGATCTTTAAGTATGTTCCTTCTATCCCGACTTTCTCGAGGGTTTTTATTAAGAAAGGATGCTGATTTTTGTCAAATGGTTTTTCTGCAGCGATTGACAGGATCATATGGTTCTTATCTTTTCTTTTATTAATGTGATGTATCACGTTGATTGTTTTGTGAATGTTGAACCAGCCCTGCATCCCAGGAATGAATCCCGCTGGATCATGGTGAATAATTCTTTTTATATGCTGTTGAATTCCATTTGCTAGTATCTTATTGACAATTTTTGCATCCGTATTTATCAGGGATATTGGCCTGTAGTTCTCTTTTTTACTGGGTCTCTGTCCGGTTTAGGAATCAAAGTAATACTGGCTTCATAGACTGAGTCTGGAAGTTTTCCTTCCCTTTCTATTTTTTGGAACAGCTTGAGAAGGATAGGTATTATATCTGCATTGAATGTCTGGTAGAATTCCCCTGGGATGCCATCTGGTCCTGAACTCTTATTTGTTGGGAGATTTTTGATAACTGATTCAATTTCTTCGCTGGTTACAGATCCGTTCAAACTTTCTATTTCCTCCTGATGGAGTTTTGGAGGTGTGTGGGTGTTTAGGAATTTGTCCATTTGTTCCAGGTTGTCCAGTTTGTTGGCATATAAGTTTTCATAGCATTCCCTGATAATTGCTTGTATTTCTGAGGGATTGGTTGTAATAATTCCATTTTCATTCGTGATTTTATCTATTTGGGTCATTTCCCTTTTCTTTTTGAGAAGCCTGGCTAGAGGTGTATCAATTTTGTTTATTTTTTCAAAAAACAACTCTTGGTTTCATTGATCTTCTCTACAGTTCTTTTGGATTCTATATTGTTTATTTCTGCTCTGATCTTTATTATCTCCCTTCTGCTGCTGGGTTTGGGGTGTCTTTGCTGCTCTGCATCTATTTCCTTTAGGTGTGCTGTTAGATTTCGTATTTGGGATTTTTCTTGTTTCTTGAGATAGGCCTGGATTGCAAAGTACCTTCCTCGCAGGACTGCCTTTGCTGCATCCCAAAGCATTTGGATTGTTGTCTTTTCATTTTCATTTGTTTCCATATATTTTTAAATTTCTTCTCTAATTGCCTGGTTGACCCATTCATTCTTTAGTAGGGTGTTCCTTAACCTCCATGCTTTTGGAGGTTTTCCAGACTTTTTCCTGTGGTTGATTGCAAGCTTCATAGCATTGTGGTCCAAAAATATGCATGGTATGATCTCAATTCTTGTATACTTATGAAGGGCTGTTTTGTGACCCAATATGTGATCCTTCTTGGAGAATGTTCCGTGTGCACTCTAGAAGAAAGTATATTCTGTTGCTTTGGGATGCAGAGTTCTAAATAGATCTGTAATCCATCCGATCCAATGTACCATTCAGGGCCCTTGTTTCTTTATTGACCATGTGTCTAGATGATCTATCCATTGTTGTAAGTCGGATATTAAAGTCCCCTGCAGTTACCACATTCTTATCAATAAGTTTGCTTATGTTTGAATTGTTTTATATATTGGGGGCTCCCATATTTGGCGCATAGACATTTATAATTGTTAGTTACTCTTGATAGATAGACCCTTTAATTATTATATAATGCCCTTCTTCATCTCTTGTTACAGCCCTTAATCTAAAGTCTAGTTGTCTGATATAAGTATGGCTACCCCAGCTTTCTTTTGACTTCTAGTAGCATGACAGATAGTTCTCCATGCTCTCACTTTCAAACTGAAGGTGTTCTGAGTTCTAAAATGAGTCTCTTATAGACAGCAAATAGATGGGTCTTGTTTTTTTATCCATTCTGATACCCTATGTCTTTTGGTTAGCGCATTTAGTCCATTTGCATTCAGTGTTATTACAGAAAGATATGGGTTTAGAGTCATTGTGATGTCTGTAGGTTTCTTTTTTTTCTTTTTTAATTTTTTTTTATTTTTTAATATATGAAATTTACTGTCAAATTGGTTTCCATACAACACCCAGTGCTCATCCCAAAAGGTGCCCTCCTCAATACCCATCACCCACCCTCCCCTCCCTCCCACCCCCCATCAACCCTCAGTTTGTTCTCAGTTTTTAACAGTCTCTTATGCTTTGGCTCTCTCCCACTCTAACCTCTTTTTTTTTTCCTTCCCCTCCCCCATGGGTTTCTGTTACGTTTCTCAGGATCCACATAAGAGTGAAACCATATGGTATCTGTCTTTCTCTGTATGGCATATTTCACTTAGCATCACACTCTCCAGTTCCATCCACGTTGTTACAAAAGGCCATATTTCATTTTTTCTCATTGCCATGTAGTATTCCATTGTGTATATAAACCACAATTTCTTTATCCATTCATCAGTTGATGGACATTTAGGCTCTTTCCATAATTTGACTATTGTTGAGAGTGCTGCTATAAACATTGGGGTACAAGGGCCCCTATGCATCAGTACTCCTGTATCCCTTGGGTAAATTCCTAGCAGTGCTATTGCTGGGTCATAGGGTAGGTCTATTTTTAATTTTCTGAGGAACCTCCACACTGCTTTCCAGAGCGGCTGCACCAATTTGCATTCCCAGCAACAGTGCAAGAGGGTTCCTGTTTCTCCACATCCTCGCCAGGATCTATAGTCTCCTGATTTGTTCATTTTGGCCACTCTGACTGGCGTGAGGTGATATCTGAGTGTGGTTTTGATTTGTGTTTCCCTGATAAGGAGCGACGTTGAACATCCTTTCATGTGCCTGTTGGCCATCTGGATGTCTTCTTTAGAGAAGGGTCTATTCATGTTTTCTGCCCATTACTTTACTGAGTTATTTGTTTTTCGGGTGTGGAGTTTCATGAGCTCTTTATAGATTTTGGATACTAGCCCTTTGTCCGATATGTCATTTGCAAATATCTTTTCCCATTCCGTTGGTTGCCTTTTAGTTTTGTTGGTTGTTTCCTTTGCTGTGCAGAAGCTTTTTATCTTCATAAGGTCCCAGTAATTCACTTTTGCTTTTAATTCCCTTGCCTTTGGGGATGTGCCGAGTAAGAGATTGCTACAGCTGAGGTCAGAGAGGTCTTTTCCTGCTTTCTCCTCTAAGGTTTTGATGGTTTCCTGTCTCACATTCAGGTCCTTTATCCATTTTGAGTTTATTTTTGTGAATGGTGTGAGAAAGTGGTCTAGTTTCATTCTTCTGCATGTTGCTGTCCAGTTCTCCCAGCACCATTTGTTAAAGAGACTGTCTTTTTTCCATTGGATGTTCTTTCCTGCTTTGTCAAAGATGAGTTGGCCATACGTTTGTGGGTCTAGTTCTGGGGTTTCTATTCTATTCCATTGGGCTATGTGTCTGTTTTTATGCCAATACCATGCTGTCTTGATGATTACAGCTTTGTAGTAGAGGCTAAAGTCTGGGATTGTGATGCCTCCTGCTTTGGTCTTCTTCTTCAAAATTACTGTGGCTATTCGGGGCCTTTTGTGGTTCCATATGAATTTTCGAATTGCTGGTTCCAGTTTCGAGAAGAATGCTGGTGCAATTTTGATTGGGATTGCATTGAATGGGTAGATATCTTTGGGTAGTATTGACATTTTGACAATATTTATTCTTCCAACCCATGAGCACGGAATGTCTTTCCATTTCTTTATATCTTCCTCAATTACCTTCATAAGCTTTCTATAGTTTTCAGCATACAGATCTTTTACATCTTTGGTTAGATTTATTCCTAGGTATTTTATGCTTCTTGGTGCAATTGTGAATGGGATCAGTTTCTTTGTCTTTCTGTTGCTTCATTTTTAGTGTATAAGAATGCAACTGATTTCTGTACATTGATTTTGTATCCTGCAACTTTGCTGAATTCATGTATCAGTTCTAGCAGACTTTTGGTGGAGTCTATCAGATTTTCCATGTATAATATCATGTCATCTGCAAAAAGCGAAAGCTTGACTTCATCTTTGCCAATTTTGATGCCTTTGATTTCCTTTTGTTGTCTGATTGCTGATGCTAGAACTTCCAGCACTATGTTAAACAACAGAGGTGAGAGTGAGCATCCCTGTCGTGTTCCTGATCTCAGGGAAAAAGCTCTCAGTTTTTCCCCATTGAGGATGATGTTAGCTGTGGGCTTTTCATAAATGGCTTTTATGATCTTTAAGTATGTTCCTTCTATCCCGACTTTCTCAAGGGTTTTTATTAAGAAAGGGTGCTGGATTTTGTCAAAGGCCTTTTCCGCATCGATTGACAGGACCATGTGGTTCTTCTCCCTTTTTTTGTTAATGTGATGTATCACGTTGATTGATTTGCGAATATTGAACCAGCCCTGCATCCCAGGAATGAATCCCACTTGATCATGGTGAATAATTCTTTTTATATGCTGTTGAATTCGATTTGCTAGTATCTTATTGAGAATTTTTGCATCCATATTCATCAGAGATATTGGCCTGTAGTTCTCTTTTTTTACTGGGTCTCTGTCTGGTTTAGGAATCAAAGTAATACTGGCTTCATAGAATGAGTCTGGAAGTTTTCCTTCCCTTTCTATTTCTTGGAATAGCTTGAGAAGGATAGGTATTATCTCTGCTTTAAACGTCTGGTAGAACCCCCCTGGGAAGCCATCTGGTCCTGGACTCTTATTTGTTGGGAGATTTTTGATAACCGATTCAATTTCTTCGCTGGTTATGGGTCTGTTCAAGCTTTCTATTTCCTCCTGATTGAGTTTTGGAAGAGTGTGGGTGTTTAGGAATTTGTCCATTTCTTCCAGGTTGTCCAATTTGTTGGCATATAGTTTTTCATAGTATTCCCTGATAATCGTTTGTATCTCTGAGGAATTGGTTGTAATGATTCCATTTTCATTCATGATTTTATCTATTTGGGTCATCTCCCTTTTCTTTTTGAGAAGCCTGGCTAGAGGTTTGTCAAGTTTGTTTATTTTTTCGAAAAACCAACTCTTGGTTTCGTTGATCTGCTCTACAGTTTTTTTTAGATTCTGTATTGTTTATTTCTGCTCTGATCTTTATTATTTCTCTTCTTCTGCTGGGTTTAGGCTGCCTTTGCTGTTCTGCTTCTATTTCCTTTAGGTGTGCTGTTAGATTTTGTATTTGGGATTTTTCTTGTTTCTTGAGATAGGCCTGGATTGCGATGTATTTTCCTCTCAGGACTGCCTTCGCTGCGTCCCAAAGCGTTTGGATTGTTGTATTTTCATTTTCGTTTGTTTCCATATATTTTTTAATTTCTTCTCTAATTGCCTGGTTGACCCACTCATTCGTTAGTAGGGTGTTCTTTAACCTCCATGCTTTTGGAGGTTTTCCAGACTTTTTCCTGTGGTTGATTTCAAGCTTCATAGCATTGTGGTGTGAAAGTATGCATGGTATGATTTCAATTCTTGTAAACTTATGAAGGGCTGTTGTGTGACCCAGTATATGACCTATCTTGGAGAATGTTCCATGTGCACTCGAGAAGAAAGTATATTCTGTTGCTTTGGGATGCAGAGTTCTAAATAGATCTGTCAAGTCCATCTGATCCAATGTATCATTCAGGGCCCTTGTTTCTTTATTGACCTTGTGTCCAGATGATCTGTAAGTGGAGTGTTAAATTCCCCCTCAATTACCACAGTCTTATCAATAAGGTTGCTTAAGTTTATGTGTAATTGTTTTATATGTTTGGGGGCTCCTGTATTCGGCGCATAGACATTTATAATTGTTAGCTCTTCCTGATGGATAGACCCTGTAATTATTATATAATGCCCTTCTTCATCTCTTGTTACAGCCTTTAATTTAAAGTCTAGTTTGTCTGATATAAGTATGGCTACTCCAGCTTTCTTTTGGCTTCCGGTAGCATGATAAATAGTTCTCCATCCCCTCACTCTCAATCTAAAGGTGTCCTCAGATCTAAAATGAGTCTCTTGTAGACAGCAAATAGATGGGTCTTGTTTTTGTATCCATTCTGATACCCTATGTCTTTTAGTTGGTGCATTTAATCCATTTACATTCAGTGTTATTATAGAAAGATACGGGTTTAGAGTCATTGTGATGTCTGTACGTTTTATGCTTGTAGTGATGTCTCTGGTACTTCGTCTCACAGGATCCCCCTTAGGATCTCTTGTAGAGCTGGTTTCGTGGTGACAAATTCCTTCAGTTTTTGTTTGTTTGGGAAGACCTTTATCTCTCCTTCTATTCTAAATGACAGACTTGCTGGATAAAGAATTCTCGGCTGCATATTTTTTCTGTTCAGCACACTGAAGATATCGTGCCAATCCTTTCTGGCCTGCCAAGTTTCAAAGGAGAGATCAGTCACGAGTCTTATAGGTCTCCCTTTATATGTGAGGGCACGTTTATCCCTTGCTGCTTTCAGAATTTTCTCTTTATCCTTGTATTTTGCCAGTTTCACTATGATATGTCGTGCAGAAGATCGATTCAAGTTACGTCTGAAGGGAGTTCTCTGTGCCTCTTGGATTTCAATGCCTTTTTCCTTCCCCAGTTCAGGGAAGTTCTCAGCTATAATTTGTTCAAGTACCCCTTCAGCACCTTTCCCTCTCTCTTCCTCCTCTGGGATACCAATTATGCGTATATTATTTCTTTTTAGTGTATCACTTAGTTCTGTAATTTTCCCCTCATACTCCTGGATTTTTTTATCTCTCTTTCTCTCAGCTTCCTCTTTTTCCATAACTTTATCTTCTAGTTCACCTATTCTCTCCTCTGCCTCTTCAATCCGAGCTGTCGTCGTTTCCATTTTGTTTTGCATTTCGTTTAAAGCGCTTTTCAGCTCCTCATGACTGTTCCTTAGTCCCTTGATCTCTGTGGCAAGAGATTCTCTGCTGTCCTGTATACTGTTTTCAAGCCCAGTGATTAATTTTATGACTATTATTCTAAATTCACTCTCTGTTATATTATTTCAATCCTTTTTGATCAGTTCATTCGCTGTTGTTATTTCCTGGAGATTCTTTTGAGGGGAATTCTTCCGTTTGGTCATTTTGGGTAGTCCCTGGAGTGGTGAGGACCTGCAGGGCACTTCCCCTGTGCTGTGGTGTATAACTGGAGTTGGTGGGCGGGGCCGCAGTCCGACCTGATGTCTGCCCCCAGCCCACCGCTGGGGCCACAGTCAGACTGGTGTGTGCCTTCTCTTCCCCTCTCCTAGGGGCTGGATTCACTGTGGGGTGACGTGGCCCGTCTGGGCTACTTGCACCCTGCCAGGCTTGTTGTGCTGGGGATCTGACGTATTAGCTGGGGTGGGTAGGCAAGGTTCCCGGGAGGCAGGAGGGGCAGGCTTAGCTCGCTTCTCCTTAGGTGATCCACTTCAGGAGGGGCCCTTGGCAGCGGGAGGGAGTCAGATCCGCTGCCGGAGGTTTGGCTCTGCAGAAGCACAGATTTGGGTGTTTGCGCGGAGTGAGCATGTTCCCTGGCAGGAACTGGTTCCCTTTGGGATTTTGGCTGGGGGATGGGCGAGGGAGATGGTGCTGGCGAGCGCCTTTGTTCCCGCCAAGCTGAGCTCTGTCATCCGGGGGCTCAGCAGCTCTCCCTCCTTTTGTCCTCCAGCCTTCCCGCTTTCTGAGCAGAGCTGTTAACTTATGACCTCCCAGACGCTAAGTCGCGCTTGCTGTCAGAACACAGTCTGTCCGGCCCCACCGCTTTTGCCAGCCAGACTCGGGGGCTCTGCTTGGCTGGTGAGCTGCCCCTCGGCCCCGGCTCCCTCCTGCCAGTCCGTGGAGCACGCACCGCCTCGCCGCCCTTCCTACCCTCTTCCGTGGGCCTCTCGTCTGCGCTTGGCTCTGGAGACTCCTTTCTGCTAATCCTCTGGCGGTTTTCTGGGTTATTTAGGCAGGTGTAGGTGGAATCTAAGTGATCAGCAGGACGTGCGGTGAGTCCAGCATCCTCCTACGCTGCCATCTTCCCTCCGGCTATCTGTAGGTTTCATGCTTGTAGCGATGTCTCTGGTACTTTGTCTCACACGATCCCCTTAGGATCTCTTTTAGGGCTGGTTTCGTGGGGATGAATTCCTTCAGTTTTTGTTTGTTTGGGAAGACCTTTATCTATCCTTTTATTCTAAATGACAGATTTGCTGGATAAAGGATTCTCGGCTGCATATTTTTTTTTTTGTTCATCACATTGAAGATTTCCTGCCATCCCTTTCTGGACTGCCAAGGTTCAGTAGAGAGATCTGTCACGAGTCTTATCAGTCTCCATTTATATGCTAGAGCACTTTTATCCATAGCTGCTTTCAGAATTTTCTCTTTATCCCTGTATTTTGCCAGTTTAACTCTGATGTGTCGTGCTGAAGATTGATTCAAGTTACGTCTGAAGGGAGTTCTCTGTGCCTCTTGGATTGCAATGCCTTTTTCCTTCCCCAGATCAGGGAAGTTCTTAGCTATGATTTCTTCAAATACACCTTCAGCACATTTCCCTCTCTCTTCCTCCTCTGGAGTACCAGTTATGTGTAGATTATTTCTCCTTAGTGCATCACTTAGTTCTCTAATTTTCCCCTCATACTCCTGGATTTTTTAATCTTTTTCTCAGCTTCCTCTTTTTCCAGTTTTATCTTTCAGTTCACCTATTGTCTCCTCTGCCTCTTCAGTCCGAGCCGTAGTTGTCTCCATTTTATTTTGCAGCTCATTAATGGCATTTTTAAGCTCCTCCTGGCTGTTCCTTAGTCCCTTGATCTCTGTAGCAATAGATTCTCTGCTGTCCTTTATACTGTTTTCAAGCCCAGTGATTAATTTTATGACTCTTATTCTAAATACACTTTCTGTTATATTGTTTATATCCTTTTTGATCAGTTCGTTAGCTGTCGTTATTTCCTTGAGGTTTTTTTGAGGGGAATTCTTCCTTTTTGTCATTTTGGATAGTCCCTGGAGTGGTGGGGAACTGCGGGACACTTCCCCTGTGCTGTCTTGAATAACTTGTATTGGTGGGCGTGGCCGAAGTCAGACCTGATATCTGCCCCCAGGCCACCAGTGGGGCGACAGTCAGACTGATGTGGACATTTTCTTCCCCTCTGCTAGGGGCGGGATTCACTGGGGTGTCATGGCCCGTCTGGGCTACTTGCACACTGCCAAGCTTGTGGTGCTGGGGATCTGGCGTATTAGCTGGGGTGGATAGGCAAGGTGCACAGGGGCGGGAGGGGCAGGCTCAGCTCGCTTTTCCTTCAGACATCCGCTTAGGCAGGGGCCCTGCAGCACCAGGAATGAGTCAGACCTACTGGAGTGATAGATCCGCAGAAGCACTGTTTTGGGTGTTTGTGCAGTGCAAGCAAGTTTCCTGGCAGGAACTGGTTCCCTTTGGGATTTTGGCTGGGGGATGGGCGAGGGAGATGGGGCTGGCAAGCGCCTTTCTTCCCTGCCAAGCTGCCCTCTGTTGTCCCGGGACTCAACAACTCTCCTTCCCGTTGTCCTCCAGCCCTCCCGCTCTCCGAGCAGAGCTGTTAACTTATAACCTTCCAGATGTTAAGTCCCACTTGCTATCAGAACACACTCTGTCCGGCCCCTCCACTTTTGCAAGCCATACTCAGGGGCTCTGCTTTGCTGGCGGGCTGCCCCTCCACCCCAGCTCCCTCCCACCAGTCTGTGTAGCACGCACCACCTCTCTGCCCTTCCTACCCTCTTCCATGGGCCTCTCGTCTATGCATGGCTCTGGAGAATCCATTCTGCTAGTCTTCTGGTGGTTTTCTTGGTTATTTAGGCAGGTGTGGGTGAAATCTAAGTGATCTGCAGGACGTGGTGAGCCCAGCATCCTCCTATGCCGCCATCTTCCTAGGTGACCGAAAAAAAAAAATCGTTTTTATTTTCGATTTTTATTAAAATATATTTCTTTGATTTTTATTACTATATTTTTTACTTTTTTGTAATTTTTTTCAAATTCTACTTTACTTCCATCATTTCATTTTAGTGTACTTCACTGTATTCACCTTTTCAAATTTTAAAACAATTTCTTTTCTTTCCTTTTCTTTTTTTCTCTTTTTCATTTCTTTTCTTTTTCTTGAATGCATAAAGAGAAAAACTGCATTTTTACATTCAATATCTACTAAAAACGTTTTTATTTTATTTTTTACTATATGATTTGCTTTTATGTAAATTTTTTCAAATTCTATTTTACTTTCATCATTTTAGTTTAGTCTACTACAGAGTATTCACTTTTACAAATTTTCAAACAATTTCTTTGTTTTTCTTTTTTTATCTTTTTTCTCTTTTTCGGTTATTTTCTTTTTTCTTAAATACTGCAAATGAAAAAAATCAAATGTATTTTTAATTTTTATTAAAAATATTTTTTTTAGGGGCGCCTGGGTGGCGCAGTCGGTTGGGCGTCCGACTTCAGCCAGGTCACGATCTCGCGGTCCGTGAGTTCGAGCCCCGCGTCAGGCTCTGGGCTGATGGCTCGGAGCCTGCAGCCTGTTTCTGATTCTGTGTCTCCCTCTCTCTCTGCCCCTCCCCCGTTCATGCTCTGTATCTCTCTGTCCCAAAAATAAATTAAAAAAAATATATATTTTTTTTAATTTTTATATACAATATTCTTCACTTTTGCATATGTTTTTTCAAATTTTATTTTACCTCCCATCATCTAATTTTAGACTACTTCTGTGTATTCATTTTTTCAAATTCTTTACAATTTCCTTTTTTTCTCCATTTTTTTCTCTAATCTGTCAAAACACTTTCAACACCTACAAAAAAGACATCTACGATCTAGCATCATCTATTCGATTTTTGTGTGTGCATGTGTTTTGAATATTTAATTTAAATATTTTTTTAATTTTAATTTTTTTAATTTCAATTTTTCTACCTCATTAATTCCCTTTCTCCCTTCAAAATGGCAAAACGAAGGACTTCACCCCAAAAGAAAGAGCACGAAGAAACGACAGCCAGGGATTTAAACAACACTAATACTAACAAGAGTTCTGAACCAGAATTTAGAATCACGATAATAATAATAATACTAGCTGGAGTCTAAAATAGATTAGAATCCCTTTCTGCAGAAATAAAAGAAGTATAAAATAGCCAGAATGAAATTAAAAATGCTATAACACAGCTGTAATCACGGATGGATGCAGCGACAGCAAGAATGGACAAGGCAGAACAGAGAATCAGCAATATAGAGGACAAACTTACTGAGAATAATGAAACAGAAAAAAAGGGAGATTAAAGCAAAAGAGCACGTTTTAAGAATTAGAGAAATCAGTGACTCATTACAAGTGAACAACATCAGAATCATAGGGGTCACAGAGGAGGAAGAGAGAGAGATTGGGGTAGAAGAATTATGTGAGGAAATCATAGCAGAAACTTTCCTAACCTGGGGAAAGACACAGACATCAAAATCCAGGAAGCACAGAGTACCCCCATTAGATTCAACAAAAACCGACCATCAGCAAGGCATATCATAATCAAATTCACAAAATATTCAGGCAAGGAGAGAATCATGAAAGCAGCAAGGGAAAAAAAGTCCCTAACCTACAAGAGAAGACAGATAAGGTTTGCAGCAGACCTACCTACAGAAACTTGGCAGTCCAGAAAGGAGTGGCAGGATATATTCAGTGTGCTGAATCAGAAAAATATGCAGCCAAGAATTCTTTATCCAGCATGGCTATCATTCAAAATAGAAGGAGACTTAAAAAGTTTCCCAGAGAAACAAAAATTAAAGGAGTTTGTGACCACTAAATCAGCCCCACAAGAAATTTTAAAGGGAACTTTCTCAGGGGAGAAAAGATGAAAAAAAAAAAATATATATATATATGCAACAAAAGTTAGAAAGGACCAGAGAACACCACCAGAAGCTCCAGCTCTACAAGCATCACAATGGCAATAAATTAATATCTTTCAGTACTCACTCTACACATCAATGGATGCAATGCTCCAATCAAAACACATAGGGTAACAAAATGGATAAGAAAACAAGATCCACCTATGTGATGTTTACAAGAGACCCACTTTAGACCTAAAGGCACCTTCAGATTGAAAATAAGGGGATGGAGAACCATCATGCCAATGGTCAACAAAAGAAAGCCAGAGTAGCCATACTTATCAGACAATCTAGACTTTAAAATAAAGACTGTACCAAGACATGCAGAAGGAAATTATATCATAATCAAGGGGTGTATAGACCAAGAATATCTAACAATTGTAAACATTTATGTGCCAAATGTGAGAGCACCGAAATATATAAATCAATTAATCACATATAGAAACTCATCAATAGTAATACCATAATAGTAGGAGACTTCAACACCCCACTCACAACAATGGACAGATCATCTAATAAAAAAATCAAGAAGGAAACAATGGCTTTGAATGACACACTGGACAAGACGGACTTCACAGATATATTCAGAACATTTCATCCTAAAAGAGCAGAATATACATTCTTCTCCAGTGCACATGGAAAGTTATCCAGAATAGACCATATACTAGGACACAAATTAGCCCTCACTAAGTACAAAGAGATCGAGATCATACCATGCATATTTTCAGACCACTACACTATAAAACTCGAAATCAACTACAGAAAAAATTTGGAAAGGTAACAAATACTTGGATACTGGAGAACATCCTCTAAAGAATGAATGGTCCAACCAAGCATTTAAAGAGGAAATTAAAAAGTATATGGAAGTCAATGAAAATGATAACACCACAATCCAAAACCTCTGGGATGCAGCAAAGTCGGTCATAAGAGGAAAGTATATAGCAATCCAGGCCTTACTAAACAAGGAAGAATTATCTTAGATACACAACCTAACATTACACCTTAGGGAGCTGGAAAAAGAACAGAAAATAAAACCCAAAACCAGCAGAAGCCAGGAAATAATAAAGATTGCTAGAAATTAATGCTACCAAAACAACAACAACAACAACAACAACAACAACATCAACAAAGAGTAAATCAGATCAATGAAACCAGAAGCCGGTTCTTTGAAACAATTTACAAAATTGATAAACCTGGTTGATCAAGAAGAAAAAGTCAAGGACCCAGATAACTAAAATCAAGAATGAAAAAGGAGAGATTACAACCAACACAACAGAAATAAAAATAATAAGAGAATATTATGAGCTATTATATGCCAACAAAATGGGTAATAGGGAAGAAATGGACAAATTACTAGAAACATATACACTACCAAAACTGAAACAGGAAGAAATAGAAAATTTGAACAGACCCATTAACCAGTAAGGAAATCAAATTCGTAATCAAATATCTGCCAAAAAACAAGAGTCCGGGACCAGATGGATTTTCAGAGGAATTCTACCAAACATTTAAAGAAGAGTTAACACCTATTCTCTTGAAACTGTTCCAAAAAATGGAAATGGAAGGAAAACTTCCAAACTCTTTCTATGAAGCCAGCATTACCTTGATTCCAAAACCAGAGACCCCAATAAAAAGGAGAACTATAGACAAATTTCCCTGATGAACATGGATGCAAAAATCCTCAGCTAGATATTAGCCAACCGGATCCAACAATACATTAAAAAAATTATTCACCAAGACCAAGTGGGACTTATACCTGGGATGCAGGGCTGGTTCAATATCCACAAAACAATTAACGTGATTCATCACATCAATAAAAGAAAGGACAAGAATCATATGATCCTCTCAATAGATGCAGAGAAATCATTTGACAAAATACAGCATCCTTTCTTGATAAAAACCCTCAAGAAATTAAGGATAGAAGGAGCATACCTCAAGATCATAAAAGCCATATATGTACGACCCAAGGCTAATATCATCCTCAATGGTGAAAAACTGAGAACCTTCCCCCTAAGGTCAGGAAAAGACAGGGATGTCCACTCTCACCACTGTTATTCAACATAGTATTGGAAGTCTTAACCTCTGCAATCAGACAACACAACGAAATAAAAGGCATCCAAATTGGCCAGGAGGAAGTGAAACTTTCACTCTTCGCAGATGACATGATACTCTATATGGAAAACCCAAAAGATTTCACAAAAAAACTTCTAGAGTTGATTCATGAATTCAGCAAAGTGTCAGGATATAAAATCAATGCACAGAAATCGGTTTCATTCCTATACACCAAATATGAAGTGACTGAAAGAGAAATCAAGAAATTGATCCCATTTACAGTTGCACAAAAAACCATAAAATACCTAGGGATAAATCTATCCAAAGAGGTGAAAAATATATAAACTGAAAACTATAGAAAGCTTATGAAAGAAATTAAAGAAGACACCAAAAGATGGAAAAAGATTCCATGCTCCTGGATAGGAAAAAAAAATTATTAAAATCTCGATACTACCCAAAGCAATCTACATATTCAATGCAATCCCTATAAAAGGAACACCAGAATTCTTCACAGAGCTAGAACAAATAATCCTAAAATTTGTATGTAACCAGAAAAGACCCCAAATAGTCAAAGCAATCTTGAAAAGGAAAACCAAAGCAGGAGGCATCACAATCCCAGACTTCAAGCTATATACAAAGCTGTAATCATCAAGACAGTATGGTACTAGCACAAGAACAGACACTCAGATCAGTGGAACAGAATAGAGAACCCAGAAATGGACCCAAAAAATTATGGCCAACTAATCTTTGTCAAAGCAGGAAAGAATATCCAATGGAATAAAGACAGTATCTTCAGCAAGTGGTGCTGGGAAAACTGGACAGCGACATGCAGAAGAATGAAACTGGGCCACTTCCTTACACCATACCCAAAAATAAACTCAAAATGGATTAAAGACCTCAATGTAAGACAGGAAGCCATTAAAATCCTTGAAGAGAAAATAGGCAAAAACCTCTTTGATCTTAGCCGCAGCAACTTCTTACTCAACATGATGCCAGAGACAAGGGAATCAAAAGCAAAAATTAACTACTGGGACCTCATCAAAATAAAAAGCTTCTGCACAGCGAATGAAACAATCAGCAAAAGTAAAAGTCAACTGACAGAATGGGAGAAGATATTTGCAAATGACATATCAGATAAAGGGTTAGTATCCAAAATCTACAAAGAACTTACCAAACTCAACACCCAAAAAACAAAGTGAAGAAATGGGCAAAAGACATGAATAGACACTTCTCCAAAGAAGACATCCAGGTGGCCAACCGACACATGAAAAAATGCTCGACATCATTCCTCATCAGGGAAATACAAATCAAAACCACAATGAGATACCACCTTACACCTGTCAAAATGGCTAACATTAACAACTCAGGCAACAACAGATGTTGGTGAGGATGTGGAGAAAGGGGATCACTTTTGCATTGCTGGTGGGAATGCAAGCTGGTGCAGCCACTGTGGAAAACACTATGGAGGTTCCTCAAAAAACGAAAAATAAAACTACCCTATGACTCAGAAATTGCACTGCTAGGCATTTATCCAAGGGATACAGGTGTGCTGTTTCGAAGGGACACATGCACCCCTATGTTTATAGCAGCACTATCAACAATAGCCAAAGTATGGAAAGAGCCCAAATGTCCATTGATGGATGAATGGATAAAGGAAATGTGGTATATATATACAATGGAGTATATACTCGGCAATCAAAAAGAATGAAATCTTGCCATTTGCAACTATGTGGATGGAACTGGAGGGTATTATGCTAAGTGAAATTAGTCAGAGAAAGACAAAAATCATATGACTTCACTCATATGAGGACTTTAAGAGAAAACAGATGAACATAAGGGAAGGGAAACAAAAATAATATAAAAACAGGGAGGGGGACAAAACAGAAGAGACTCATAAATATGGAGAACAAACTGAGGGTTACGGGAGGGGTTGTGGGAGGGGAGATGGATTAATGGGAAAGGGGTATTAAGGAATCTACTCCTGAAATCATTGTTTCACTATATGCTAACTAATTTGGATGTAAATTTTAAAAAATAAAAAATAAAATTAAAAAAATTGAAAACTAATAAAATGAGTAACTTCAAAAGACATAGACACACAAAGAAGAAAGAAGGAGCAAAGATTGCAACGATATAGCCAAGAAGCACCTGGATCCTCCAGCAGCTTCAAGAGGGCAGAAAGGCTTCTCTGTAACCTCTCACCTTGATTTTGGACTTCTAGCCTCCAGAACTGTAAGAGAAAAAAATTCTGTTGTTCTAAGCCAAATAAATAAATAAATAAATAAAATGAGTTTCTTGTAGGCAGCATATAGATGGATCATTTTGTTGTTGTTGTTATCCATTCTGACATTCTATGCATTTCGATTGGACCATTATTCCCTTTATATTCAGAGTGATTATTGAAAGATATGAATTTAATGGCATTGTGTTATGTGTAGAGTTGGTGTTTCTGGTAATGTTCTCTGGTCATTTCTAGTTTTTTTTTTTTTTTATTTTGGTGTTTTATTTTTCTTTTTCTCCACACAGAGTCCCTATTAAAATTTCTTGCATGGCTAGTTTAGTGGTCACAAACTCCTTTGATTTTTGTTTGTCTGGGAAATTCTTTATCTCTCTTTCTATTCTGAATAACAACCTTGCTGGATAAAGAATTCTTGGCTGCACATTTTTCCAATTCAGCACACTGAAAATATCCTCCCACCCCTTTCTGACCTGCCACACTTCCATGGACAGATCTGCTGGGAACTTGATCTTTCTGCCCTTGTAGGTTATGGATTTGTTTTCCCTTGCTGCTTTCAGGATTATTTCTTTGACTATTTTCCTGAACTGGACTATGATATGCCTTGGTGATGACTGGCTCTTGATTAATTTAATGGGAGTTTTCTGTGCTTCTTGGATTTTGATGTCTGTGTCCTTCCCCAAATTATGGAAGTTTTTAGTTATAATTTGCTCATATAAACTTTCACTTTTTTCTCTCTTCATCTTCTGGGACTCCTATGATACAAATGTTATTCCTTTTTAATAAGATGTTGAGTTCTGTAAGTCTTGTATTGTGATCTTTGGCCTTTGTATCCATCTTCTTTTCAGCTTCATTACTTTCCATAATTTTGTCTTCTATATCACTGATTCACTGCTGTGCTTCATCCTCCTTACTGTCATGGCATGTATTTGAGATTGCATCTCAGTTATAGCATTTTTAATTTTAGCCTATATTTTAATTCTTTTATCTCTGCGGAAAGGGATTCTCTGATGTCTTCTGTGCTTTTATTCAACCACAGCTAGTTTTCTTACATTCGTGGTTTTAAACTTAATTCTGACATCTTACTTATATCTGTGTTGATTAAATCTCTGGCTGTGAGTTCTATTGCCTGTTCTTTTTTTTTGGGGGGGGGAGGTGAGTTCCTCCATGTCATCATTTTTTCCAGGAAAGAAATAGAAAAGAAAGAAAAGAATAGTAAAACACCACACAAATATATATAAAAAAAAAAACAACCCTATATCCTGGGTGTGTTTTGGTCTGCTTGTTAAAAGAATCTAGATCCTAAAATAAAATAAAGTAAAATAAAATAAAAATAAAAATAAAATAATATGTATATATGAAAAAATATACAAGTATAAAAACAATATTAGTAAAAAGTAAAAGGAAGGAATTAAAAAACTAAGAAAAAAGTGAAAAAAGTAAACAAAAGTAAAATGGAACTTAGATCCCATTTCCCCTATAGCTGAAGCTTTGCAGTACTATGATAGTAGACTTGGTGCAAAATAGTTGCTTATGCTGGTCTTCTGGCTGGAGGGGCATGCTACACTGTTTCTCTGGTGGACGTGTTTCAATAGAAATGCACCTCTGGGGTGAATAGGGGCAGAGTTTGGTGTACGTGTCTCCAGCCTCCACTAGATGGCGGTGTTTTGCTCTGTGAAGGCTTTCAGCTCTGAAAGGCATAATGAATATGGCTGCGCTTGGCTGGATAGCCTCATAGCCTAACTCTTCAGGGAAACCTCAGAGAAAAGCAATTAATCACCACTCTTGTGTCCCTAGTTTCCATTAGAACCCCGCCTGTGTTGTTCAGCTGGTGTCTAAGTTTTTTATTCCCAGTGTGCAAATGAGGTTCAAGACTCCAAATTTTAGGGATTCCTGTGGGGCAGACCTGCACTGCTCCCCTGGAGAAGGTCTTGCCAAGCTTTTGCCAGCCCATGAGAAAAAAAGAAGTGCCATCACTGTGCTGTTGTTTAGTGTTTATATCAAAACAGCAGAAAGCAGGCACCCATGCTTGTAGCCCTCTGCCATAGTGAGTCCCCTCTTACACCTGGAAACAGTATAGCACTTTGGTGTGACCCTTCTTTCTTGTGACCCAAGGGATCCACAGACCACACTATTATTCCTGGGATTCTACACCACTTCAGCACTTGAGCACCTTTAAACCTGGCACTTCCCCCATGGTAGGGAATGGCTAAATGTTCAGATTTTGCTCCTCTGCTTATAGTACTTTTTAGTAGACTCCTTCAGCTGGTTCCCTCCTAACCACCACACCCAGACCAATATCTCTCCTGGTAAATTTTACACTTCCTACCCCCCAGTGTTCCCTTTTCTACATGTAATCTTGCAGTTTTTGTTCATGCAGACCTCCGGTTGATTTCTTGGGTGTTCAGAATGATTTTATTACTATCTAGCTGTGTTCAAGGAATGAGACAAGCATAGGGTCTCCCTACTCCTCCACCATCTTAACTCCACTGAGCTGATCATATGGTTTTCACTCTTTCTCCTCTTGGTGTGGTATATCATGTTAATTGATTTGTGAATGGTGAACCACCCTTGTATCCCAGGAATAAATCTAACTTGATTACGGTAAATGATTTTTTAAAATATATTGCTGGATTTGTTTTGTAAATGTTTTGTTCAGGATTTTTGCATCTATGTTCATCAGAATTATTGGCCTATAGTTCTCTTTTATTGTTGTATCTCTGGTTTTGGTATCAGGGTAATGCTGGCCTCATAGAATGAATTTAGCAGTTTCCATTTCCCTTTTATTTTTGGAATAGTTTGAGAAGAATTGATATTAACTTTTCTTTAAATGTTTGGTAGAATTCATCTCTAAAGACCACTAGTCCTGGACTTTTGTTTGTTGGGAGTTTTTTGATCACTGATTCAATTAATTGCTGGTAATCAGTCTGTTCAAATTTTCTTTCTTCCCACTTCAGTTTTGGGCGGTTATATATTTCTAGGAATTTATCCATTTCTTCTAGGTTGTCCAATATTTTGGCATGTAATTTTTCATAACATTCTCTCACAATCCTTTGTAATCCTTTGTATGTTTTTATTTTCTGCTTTCACTTTTGATTTGGTCCATTTCTCTCTCTCTCTCTCTCTCTCTCTCTCTGAGTTTGGATAAAAATTTGATCCATTTTGTTGGGTTTTTTTTCAAAGAAATAGTTCCTGGTTTCACTAATCTGTTCTACTGAACTTTTTAGTTTCTATTTCATTTATTTCTGCTCTTTATTATGTCATTCCATCTAATGTTTTTGGGTTTTGTTTGTTATTCTTTTTCTAGGTTCTTTACGTGTAAGGTTTGGTTATTTATTTGAGATTTTCCTTGCTTCTTGAGATAGGCCTATATTATATAAACTTTCCTCTGAGAACAGCTTTTGCTGCATCCTGATTATTTTGGACCATTGTGTTTTTATTTCTCTCCATGTGGTTTTTAAATTCCCTCTTTGATTTCTTGATTGAGCCATTCATTTATTCATAGCATGTCATTTAATCTCCACATATTTGTGGTCTTTTCAATTTTTTCATGTGTTTGATTTATACTTTCATAGTGTCGTGGTCAGAAAAGATGCATGGTATGACTTCAATTTTTTTTGAATTTGTTGAGATATTTTGTGGCCTAATATGTGATCTATTCTAGAGGATATTCTGTGTACCCTTGAAAAGAATATGTATTATACTGCTTTAGGATGGAATGTTCTGAATATATCTGTTAAATCCATCTGGTCCACTGTGTCATTCAAAGCCACATTTCCTTATTGATTTTCTGTTTGTATGATCTGTCCATTTGATGTAAGTGGGGTTTTAACATTCCCTACATTTATTGTATTACTAATAAGTTTGTCATTAACTGCTTTATGTATTTGGGTGCTTCCATGTTCAGTACATAAATATTTACAATTGTTATACCTTCTCATTGGATTTTTCTGTCTATGATTATATAGTGTTCTTTGTGTCTTTTTATTTTCTTTGTTTTAAAGTCTATTTTGTTTGGTGTAAGTATTACTACCCTGGCTTTCTTTCACATACATTTGCATGATAAATGCTTTAAGACTGAAATGATTCATTTGTCTTTAAATTTCTAAAATTTCTCTAAGACTGAAATGAGTCATTTGTTGGCAGCATATACATGGTTCACCTTTAAATCTATTTTGTCACCCTACGTCTTTTTTAAAAATTTACTTATTTAAATTCAAGTTAGTTAACATACAGTGTAGTATTGGTTTCAAAAGTACAACCCAGTGAATCATCACTTGCATATAACACCCAGTGCTCATCTCAACAAGTATGACGATACTTAATGACTTAATGAGGATCATCCATTTTGCCTATACCCCACCCAACACCCCACCAGCAACCCTGTTTGTTCTCTGTATTTAAGAGATTTTTATGGTTTCCTCCCTCTCCTTTTTTTATCTTATTTTTGTTTCCCTTCCCCTATGTTCATCTGTTGTGTTCCTTAAATTCCACATATGAGTGAAATCATATAATCTCTGTCGCTGACTGATTTATTTCACTTAGCATGATACAACTTAGATCCATCCACGTTGTTGCAAATGGAAATATTTCATTTTTTATCTCTGAGTAATATTACATTATATATATAACACATCTTCTATATCCATTCATCCATTCATTAGTTGATGGACATTTGGGCTCTTTCCCTAATTTGTTATCATTGATAGTGCTCCTAAAAACATTGGGGTACATGTGCCCCTTCAAATCAGCATTTTTGTATCTTTTTGATAAATACTTAGTAGTGTAATTAATGGGTCATAGGGTAGTTTTATTTTGAATTTTTTCAGGAATCTCCATACTATTTTCCAGAAGTGGCTCCACCAGTTTGCATTCCTATCAACAGTGCACAGGGTGCATCTGTTGTTTTCAGAGTTGTTAATTTTACACATTCTGAGAGCTGTGAGGTAGTATCTCATTGTGGTTTCATTTGTATTTCCCTGATGATGAGTTATGTTGAGCATCTTTTCATGCGTCTGTTAGCCATCTGGATGTCTTCTTTGGAAAAATTGATGTCTTTTGTCCATTTATTACTGGATTTTTTGGGGGGGTGTTGAGTTTGATAAGTTTTTATAGATTTTGGGTACTAAACAATCTAATATGGATACCATCCAATATGTCATTTGCAATTTAATACGTAGCATTTTAGATTTGTTGATTGTTTCCTTCACTGTGCAGAAGCTTTTTATCTTGATGAAGCCCCAATAATTCGTTTTTGCTTTGATTTCTCTTGCTTCTGGAGACATGTCTAGTAAGAAGCTGGTGCGGCCAAGGTCAGACAGGTTGCTTTCTGTTTCCTCTTGTAGGATTTTGATGGTTTCCTGTCTTACATTTAGGACTTTCATCCATTTTTAGTTTATTTTTGTGTATGGTGTAAGAAAGACGTTCAGTTTCATTCTTGTGCATGACACCATCTAATATTCCCAACACCATTTGCTGAAGAGATTGTGATTTTTCCACTGGATATTCTTTCCTGCTTTGTTGAAGATGAATTGACCCTACATTTGTGGGTCCATTTCTGTTCCATTGATCTACGTGTCTGTTCTTGTGCCAGTACTATACTGTCTTGATGAATACAGTTTTGTAAGACAGCTTGAGTTATAGCTCTGTGAGGAATGCTATTTTGATTTGTGTTATTTTGATAGGGTTTGCACTGAATGTGTAGATTGCTTTAAGTAGCATCGACATTTTATCAATATTTTTTCTTTCAATCCATGAGCATGGAATGTTTTTTCATTTCTTTGTGCCGTCTTCAATTTCTTTCATCAGTGTTCTATAGTTTTCAGAGTACAGATCTTTTACCTATTTGGTTAGGTTTATTCTTAGGTGTCATGATTTTTGGTAAAATTGTAAATGGGATAAATTCCTTGGTTTCTCTTTCCACTGCTTCATTATTGGTGTATAAAAATGCAACCAATTTCCATATGTTGATTTTATATCCTGTGACTTTGCTGAATTCACATATCAGTTCTAGTATTTTTTTTTGCACCCTGTGTCTTTTTATTGGAAAGTATAACACATTTACATTCAAAGTAGTTATTCATAGGTATGTGTTTATTGCCATTTTTAACTTGTTTTATGGTTCTTTTTGTAGTTTTTGTCTGTTCCTTTCTTCCCTTGTTTTCTTCTTTCATGATTAGTTGGTTTTCTTTAGAGATATACATGGATTCCTTTCTCCCTTTTTTTTTTAACGTTTATTTATTTTTGAGACAGAGAGAGGACAGAGTATGAACAGGGGAGGGTCAGAGAGAGGGAGACACAGAATCGGAAGCAGGCTCCAGGCTCTGAGCTGTCAGCACAGAGCCCGACGCGGGGCTCGAACTCACGGAATGCGAGATCATGACCTGAGCCGAAGGCGGCCGCTTAACCGACTGAGCCACCCAGGCGCCCCTCCTCTCTCTTTTTTTAGCATATATATTACTGGTTGTTTTATTTGTGGTTACATTTACATTTGTATATAAAATTTTCTGCATATAGCAGTCTATATTAAGTAGATGGCTGCTTAAGTGTGAACCCATTCTTTCCTCTTCTTGCTTTTAGTTATATTATGTTATATTTTACATCTTTTTTTATTTTGTAAGACCCTTGACTGGCTTTTGCAGAAAAAAATTATTTTTACTGCTTTTGTATTTCCTACTTTTCTTAGTCTTACTTATGGTCTTTACTTTCCACTCAGAGTAGTCTTTCACATTTCTTTCAAGGCTCATTTTAGTGGTCGTGAATTCTTCTAACTTTGTTTTGTCTGGAAACTCTTTATTTCTCCTTGCATTCTGAATGATAGCTTTTCTGGATAGAGTATTCTTGGCTGAAAACTTTTCCTTTCAGTCCTTTGAATATGCCATGTCACTCCCTTCTAGCCTGCAAAATTTCTACTGAAAAATCCACTGACAGCTTAATGGGGTTTCCTTTGTACATGTGTGGTTTGTTTCTCCTTTAAAAAGTGTCTATCACCTCTTTTTTTTTTAATTTAAATCAAATTAGATAACATAAAGTGTAATAATAATTTCAGGAGTAGAATTTAGCTGTTCATCACTTACATTATAACACCCAGTACTCATCCCAACAAGTGCCATCCTTAATGCCCATTGCCCATTTAGCCAATTTCCACACCCAACTCCCCACCAGCAACCCTAAGTTTGGTCTCTGTATTTAAGAGTCGTTTATGGTTTGTCTCCCTGTCTCTTTTTATTTTATTTTTGTATCCCTTCCCCTATGTTCATCTGTTGTGTTCTTTAAATTCAACATATGAGTGAAATCATATGATATTTGTCTTTCTCTGACTGACATTTCGATTAGCATGATACATTCTAGTTCCATCCACATTGATGCAATTTGAAAGATTTCATACTTTTTTTATCACTGAGGAATATTTGATTATATATATATATATATATATGCGCCACATTTCTTTACCTATTCATCAGATTATGGACATTTGGGCTATTTTCATAATTTGCCTATTATCTCTAGTGCTGCTATAAAGATTTGAGTGCATGTGCCCCTTCAAATCAGCATTTCTGTATCCATGGATAAATACCAATAGTGCAATTTCTGGGTCATAAGATAGTTCTATTTTTAATTTTTTGAGCAATCTACATATTGTTTTCCAGTGACTGCATCAGTTTGCATTCCCACCAACAGTGCAAAAGTTTCCTCTTTTTGTCCCCGCCAACATCGCTTGAGGCCTGAATTGTTAATTTTAGCCATTCTGACAGGTGTGAGGTGGTATCTCACTGTCGTTTTGATTTGTATTTCCCAGATGATGAGTGATGTTGAGCATCTTTCACTATGTCTGTTAGCCATTTGGATGTCTTCTTTGGAAAAGTGTCTATTGATATCTTTTGCCCATTTCTTGACTGGATTGTTTGGTTTTTGGGTGTTGAGTTTCATAAGTTTTTATAGATTTTTGGATACTAACCCTTTATCTGATATGTCATTGGCAAATATCTTTTTCCATTCCAATGGTTTCCTTTTAGTTTTGTTTCAATCACTGTGCAGAAAGATTTTATCTCGATGAGATCAAAATAGTTCATTTTTGTCTTTGTTTCCTTGCCTAAGGAGACATGTCAAGTAAGAAGTTGCTGCAGCTGAGGTCAAACAGGTTGTTGACTACTTTATCCTCTAGGATTATGATATCTTCCTGTCTCAATTTTAGGTATTTCATCCATTTTGAGTTTATTTTTATGTATGGTGTAAGACAGTGGTCAAGATTCATTCTTTTGCATGTTGATTTCCAGTTTACCCAGCAAAATTTGCTAATGAGACATTTTTTTTTCCATTGGATATTCTTTCCTGCTTTGTCAAAGATTAGACCGCCATATATTTATGGGTCCATTTCTGGGTTCTTTATTCTGTTCCATTGATCTATGTGTCTATTTTGTGCCAGTGCCATAGTGTCTTGATGATTACAGCTTTGTAATACAGCTTGAAGTGCCAAATTGTGATGCCTCCAGCTTTGGTTTTATTTTTCAACATGACTGGCTATTCAGGACCTTTTCTGGTACCAAACAATTGTTTGTTTTAGCTCTGTGAAAAATGCTGGTGCTATTTTGATAGGGATTGCATTGAATATGTAGATTACTTTGGATTACTATCAACATTTTAACAATAGTTGTTCTTCCAATTCTTGAGTTTGGAATATTGTTACTTTTTTTTGTGTCTTCTATTTTTTCATAAGCTTTCTATAGTTTTCCATCTATAGATTATGGAACCTAATATAAACTTTCGTTAGGTTTGTTTGTAGGAATTTTATGGGTTTTGGTGCCATTGTAAATGGGATGGATTCCTTCTGTTTCTCTTTCGGCTACATCATTATTTGTGTATGGAAATGCAACTGATTCATGTAAATTGATTTTATATCCTGTGACATTGCTGAATTCATGGATCAGTTCTAGCAGGGTTTTTTTTGGTGGAATCTTTTGGATTTTCCACATAGAGTATCATTTTCTTTGCAATGAGTGAAAGGTTGACTTCCTCCTTTCTTATTTGGAAACCTTTTATTTCTTTGTGTTTGATTACTTAGGTTAGGACGTCCAACAGTATGTTGAATAACAGTGATGAGAGTGGACATCCTTGTAGCATTCTGGGCTTTAGGGGAAAGCTCTAAATTTTTCCCCATTGAGGATGATATTAGTGGTGGATCTTTCATGTATGGCTTTTATGATCTTGAGGTATGATTCTTCTTTTTTTTTTTTTTAAGTTTACATCCAAGTTACTTAGCTTATATTGCAACAATGATTTCAGGGGTAGATTCCTTAAAGTCTCTTACCTACTTAACCCATACCCTCTCAAACAATCCTTCCAGTAACCCTCTGTTTGTTCTCCATACTTAAGAGTCTCTTATGTTTCCCCCCCTCCATGTTTTTATATTATTTTTGGATCCCTTCCCTTGTGTTCATCTGTTCTGTGTCTTAAAGTCCTCATATTAGTGAAGTCTTATGATATTTATCTTTCTCTGACTAATTTTGCTTAGCATAATACCCTCTAGTTCCATCCATGTAGTTACAAATGGCAAGATTTCATTCTTTTTGATTGCTGAGTAATACTCCATTACACACACACACACACACACACCTCATATTCTTTATGGAGTAATATATATATATATATATATGTGTGTGTGTGTGTATACATATTTATCCACTCATCCAACAATGGACATTTGGGCTCTTTCCATACGTTGGCTATGGTTGATAGTGCTGCTGTAAACATGGGAGTGCATGTGTCCCTTTGAAACAGCATATCTGTATCCCTTGGATAAATACCTAGCAATGCAATTGCTGGGTCGCAGGGTAGTTATTTTTTTTTAATTTTTCGAGGAACCTTGATACTGTTTTCCAGAGTGGCTGGATTTAAATTCCCACCAACAATGCAAAAGAGATCCTCTTTCTCCACATCCTCGCCAACATCTGTTGTTGCCAGACTACCCTATGATCCAGCAATTACACAGCTAGGTATTTACCCAGAAAATACCAAAATACTAATTCAAAGGTATGCATGCACCCTGATGTTTATAGCAGCATTATTACAATGGCCAATTATGGAAACAGCCCAAATTTCCATCGACTGATGAATGGATAAAGAAGTGGTATATATACAATGGAACATTACTCAGCCATAAAAACAAATGAAATGTTGTCATTTGTGAGGACTTGAATGGAGCTATAGAGTATTATGCTAAGTGAAATAAGTCTGTCAGAGAAAGACAAATTCCATATTATTTCACTAATTTGTGGAATTTAAGAAACAAAACAAATGAGAGAGAAACAAAAGGAGAAAGAGAGAGAGTGAGAGAGAGAGGAAAACCAAGAAACAGACTTTCAAATATAGAGTATAAACTGATGTTTACCAGAGGGTTGTGTGGGTAGGGGCATGTGTTAAATAGGTGATAGGGATTAAGGAGTGCACCTGTGATGAGAACTGTGTATTGTATGGAAATGCATCACTGTATTGTGCACCTGAAACTAATATGTTAATACTGTATGTTATCTCACTGGAATTTAAATAAAAACTGAAAAAAGACACCTACTCGGGGATTCAAGACCCATCATCTTTCCATGATTTTTTCCACTAGAATTAATTACTTCTATAGACGTAATTTAAGTCTTTTTCTCAGGATGTATCACATGCTCTGATTCCTCACGGGCTTGTACTTTTCCCCTGGTTAGACTGTGAACTTCTTGCTAGTACAGATGTCTTTTTAAATTTCGTATCTCATAACCCAGCTCAGCTCCTGGAAAACCATCACTGTTTTCTAAATGAATAATGTTTTTTAATATGAAATGTGTCAAGTAAGAAATTGCTGCGGCTGAGGTCACAGAAGTTTTTTTCCTGCTTTCTCCTCTAGGGTTTTGAGATTTCCTGTCTCACATTCAAGTCCTTTATCAATTTTGAATTTATATTTATGAATGGTGTAAGAAAGTGGTCTAGTTTCATTCTTCTGCATGTTGCTGTCCAGTTCTCCCAGCACCATTTGTTAAAGAGACTGTCTTTTTTTTCCATTGGCTATTCTTTTCTGCTTTGTCAAAGTTTAATTCGCTATACTTTTGTGGGTCCAATTCTGGAGTCTCTATTCTATTCCATTAGTCTATGTGTCTGTTTTTGTGCCAATACCATTCTGCCTTGATGATTACAGCTTTTTAGTAGAGGCTAAAGTCCTGGATTGTGATACCTCCCACTTTGGTCTTCTTCAAAATTACTTTGGCTATTAAGCGTCTTTTGTGGTTCCATACAAATTTTAGGATTGCTTGTTCTAGCTTCGAGAAGAATGCTGGTGCAATTTTGATTGGGATTGCATTCAATGTGTAGATAGCTTTGGGTAGTATTGACATTTTGACAATATTTATTCTTCCAATCCATGAGCATGGAATGTTTTTCCATTTTTTTGTATCTTCAATTTCCTTCATAAGCTTTCTATAGTTTTCAGCATACAGATCTTTTACATCTTTGGTTAGGTTTATTCCTAGGTACTTTATGATTATTGGTGCAATTGTGAATGGGATCAGTTTCTTTATTTGTCTTTCTGTTGCTTCATTATTAGTGTATAAGAATGCAGCTGATTTCTGTACATTAATTTTGTATCCTGCGACTTTGTTGAATTCATGTATCAGTTCTAGCAGACTTTTGGTGGAGTCTATCGGGTTTCCCATGTATTATTATACATATATATATGTATATATGTGTATACATATACATATATCATGTCATCTGCAAAAAGTGAAAGCTTGACTTCATCTTTGCCTATTTTGATGTCTTTGATTTCCTTTTGTTATCTGCTTGCTGATGCTAGAACTTCCAACACTATGTTAAACAACAGCGGTGAGAATGGAAATCCCTGTTGTGTTCCTGATCTCAGGGGGAAAGCTCTCCGTTTTTCCCCATTGAGGATCATATTAGCTGTGGCGTTTTCATACATGGCTTTTATGATGTTTAAGTATGCTCTTTCGATCCCAACTTTCTTGAGGGTGTTTGTTAAGAAAGGATGTTGAATTTTGTCCAATGCTTTTTTTCTGCATCTATTGACAGGATAATATGGTTCTTTTCTTTCCTTTTATTAATGTGATGTATCACATTGATTGATTTGCGAATGTTGAACCAGCCCCTCAGCACAGGAATGAATCCCACTTGATCATGGTGGATGGTTCTTTTTATATGCTGTTGAATTAGATTTGCCAGTATCTTATTGAGAATTTTTGCATGCATATTCATCAGGGATATTGGCCTGTAGTTGTCTTTTTGGCTGGGTCTCTGTCTAGATTAGGAATCAAAGTAATACTGGCTTCATGAATGAGTCTGGAGGTTTTCCTTGCCTTTCTATTTTTTGGAACAGCTTGAAAAGGATAGGTATTATATCTGCATTGAATGTCTGGTAGAATTCCCCAGGGAAGCCTTCTGGTCCTGGACTCTTATATGTTGGGAGATTTTTCATGACTGATTCAATTTCTTCACTGGTTATGGGCCTGTTCAAATTTTCTATTTCTTTCTGTTTGAGTTTTGGAAGTGTGTGGGTGTTTAGGAATTTGTCCATTTGTTCCAGGTTGTCCAGTTTGTTGGAATATAATTTTTCATAGTATTCCCTGATAATTGATTGTATTTCTGAGGGATTGCTTGTAATAATTCCATTTTCATTCACGATTTTATCTTTTGGGTCATCTCCCTTTTCTTTTTGAGAAGCCTGCTAGAGGCGTATCAATTTTGTTTATTTTTTCAAAAAAACAACTCTTGGTTTCATTGATCTGCTCTACAGATTTTTTAGATTCTATATTGTTTATTTCTGCTCTGATCTTTATTACCTCTCTTCTTCTGCTGGGTTTGGGGTGTCTTTGCTGCTCTGCTTCTATTTCCATTAGGTGTGCTGTTAGATTTTGTATTTGGGATTTTTCTTGTTTCTTGAGATAGGCCTGGATTGCAATGTATTTTCCTCTCAGGACTGCCTTCACTGAATCCCAAAGTATTTGGATTGTTGTATTTTCATTTTCATTTGTTTCCATATATTTGTTTTAATTTCTTCTCTGACTTCCTGGTTGACCCATTCATTTTTTAGTAGGGTTTTCTTTAATCTCCATGCTTTGGAGGTTTTCCAGACTTTTCCTGTGGTTTATTTCAAGTTTCATAGCATTGTGATCTGAACGTGTGCATGGTATGGTCTCAATTCTTTTGTACTTATGAAGAGCTGTTTTGTGACCCAGTATGTGATCTACCTTGGAGAATGTTCCATGTGCACCCGAGAAGAAAGTATATTCTGTTGCTTTGGGCTACAGAGTTCTAAATATACCTGTCAAGTCCATCTGATCCAATGTATCATTCAGGGCCCTTGTTTCTTTATTGATCCTGTGTCTAGATGATCTATATATTACTGTAAGTGGAGTATTAAATTCTCCAGCATTTACCACATTCTTATCAATAAGGTTGCTCATGTTTGTGATTAATTGTTTTATATATTTGGAGGCTCTCATATTCGGTGCATAAACATTTATAATTGTTAGCTCTTCCTGATGGATAGACCCTGTAATTATTATATAATGCCCTTCTTCATCTCTTATTACAGCCTTTAACTTAAAGTCCAGTTTGTCTGATATAAGTATGTCTACTCTAGCTTTCTTTTGACTTCCAGTAGCATGATAGATATTTCTCCATCCCCTCACTTTCAATCTGCACGTGTCCTCTGGTCTAAACTGAGTCTCTTGTACATAGCAAATAGACGGGTCTTTTTTTTTTTTTAATCCATTCTGATACCCTATGTCTTTTGGTTGGAGGATTTAGTCCATTTACATTCAGTGTTATTATTGAAAGATATGGGTTTAGAGTCCTTGTGATGTCTGTAGGTTTCATGTTTGTAGTGATGTCTCTGGTACTTTGTGGTCCTTGCAACATTTCACTCACAGAATTCCGCTTAGGATCTTTTGTAGGGATGGTTTAGTGGTGATGAATTCCTTAAGTTTTTGTTTGTTTGGGAAGACATTTATCTCTCTTTTTGTTCTGAAGGACGGGATTGGTGGATAAAGGATTCCCGGCTGCATATTTTTTCTGTTCATCACATATTAGATTTCTTGCCATTCTTTTCTGCCCTGCCAAGTTTCACTAGATAAGTCTGCTACTACCCTTATGTGTCCATAAGGACACATGAAGGAAATAGAATGGATCCTGAAACTCAAAGTTCACCCTCACCAACTTCTATAAAGAGAGCTCATCAACTGATCAAGAAATTTCCTTTGGAAGGTGTTTTCTCAGCCTACAAGGGAAAAGGAGACTGTCGATTTTTAATTTCTGGGAGAAAGTTAGGTTGGATTTTTGATAGATGAAACATGAGGGTTGCAGAAGCAAAAAGAAAGCACCGAGTAGGAGCCAACATCATTTTCCCCTTGGAGTTCTGGGGACCTAGGTATTTGTCTTGCCTCCAGTGCATCCCAACTAGAGCTTCTGAATTTGTTGCCATGGGGGCACCAACATAGCATGTTTTTCTGGATAATATCATCAGCTGGTGCTCAGTCTCCTAAGGTCAAGGCCAGCCAAGCTGGGTCCAAGAGAAGACAATAGATGGTAGGAGTTGTAGAGAGAGAATATGGATAGATCTATTTTCTTTAAGACCTACTGAAGATATCCTACAATCTTTCCCAAGTGGAAGTATGAAATGGGGATCAGGTCAACTCTTAAACTAAAGTAACCCTCAACTTCATAACACATCTCCCTGGCCAAGAGTTTCTAAGTGGTATTGGTCATTAAACAAGCCTGAACTGCTGTGACTACAAACCTATTTCTGAGTAGGAACATTAAAGTGGGAGGTTGGTAGTTGTAAAACTAAGATATTAGGCCAGACATCTCTGGGAGTTACATTCTCAGTTTTCATTGCTTACCAGGGTTTTGCCATAAAGCTGTACCCTTATACGTCCAAACATCCTTGCTCTTAGATAGACGGCCTCATGCAGACACACAGATGCACTGGAAGACAGACATTTGTACACACCCTCAAGCAAAAAGATGTAAATGAATAGGTTCATAGGTTCAAACATATGCACACACAAAAAAAGCACCAGATGTCAAAACACCCAAAGATACATCCAGAAAAAGGATGTGTGCGTGTGTGTGTCTGTGTGCGTGTGTGTGTTTATACAAACACAGACACGCAGAAGCAGACAGTTAAGTTAAAAAACACACACACATTGTAGTCATGATGCTCAGGGACACTTGTAATGCATCAAAGAAATAGTTTAACAGTCATGTAGATGGGAAAACGCACATATAGGCATATATGTTCAGGAATGCACATGCTCAGAGATATATAGCAAGAAGGCTACACTTATAAAGGTTTACATAAATATTCAATAGCAAGGATATAAAGAGCTATAGGCAAAGAAGCCTGCTAACACTATGTAAATAAGCCTGTTAAAACTGTATTCTTAGACACCAGCTATTAAATCTGCATTTATGAAACACTTTCCCCAAGGAAACGGTCATAAATATGCCACCAGTCAGGAGAGAAGATGATAATTACCCAAGGAATGTAATAAAAGCAAACCAAAGTACTCAGGGTTTAAAATCGTACAACTTGAGTGCCTTGGTGGCTCAGTTAGTTATGTGTTTGATTCAGTTTGTTGAGCATCCGACTCTTGATTTCAGCTCAAGTCATGATCTCACAGTTCATGAGATCGAACACCTATCTGTCGCTGTGGAGTCTGCTTAGGATTTTCTCTCTCTCTCTCTCTCTCTCTCTCAAGATAAAAATAAAAAATATCTCACAGCTCCCCCCATCTGCCATGGGAAAGGCAGCCTAAGACAGTAGCAGCAGCAGGATGCATGGGAGCCACAAAAAAATCCTTGATTTATCTCATAGAAAAATGAACCACAGGGAACAAATGTTAGTGCTCCCAACTTTTTTATGTAGCTATCAAATAACTCAGAAACACATTTTTAAAATTGCTGCCATTTCCACATGATGGAAGCTCCAATACTTGTAATATGTCTAGGAAAAGGAATGCTTAGAGGAAATAAATGGTCCCAAGAGGCCTGGAAATTTCCAAAGGAACTAAGAGATCTTACTTCATTAACTTGCTTGTTTCCTGGTCCCTGGGGCTTCCAGTATCCACCAATGTTCATGTAGGTTTCTAGTGTCTTGAAGCCCTGATCCAAGATCCTATGGTGAGAGAATACCCTTTAGGTTGATTCTAGACTCTAGCACCTTTTAGAAAGGCCTTACTGCTGGTCTTCCTGGTCAACCTTTCAGAACCACAAGTAGTGAAGTGGATCAAGAATGAGAAGGAAGGTTATATTCACATGAGACCAGTGATGGGTAAAAAAGGGGACTGAAATTAGTCAAGAAAAAATCCAAAGCCAGTATCTGAAATACCCTGAACTTTCTTACACTGCTCAGGGAATATCTTGAGAAAGGAGGAACCTGAGGCTCTTGTCTGGAATTACAAAGTAAGAATTACAGTTCTGTACAATTCTTTAGTACTTGAAGTCTTATGTGGTATGGAGAGCTTGGTTAATTAAAACATACAAATATTGTCCAAACATTGTTTCCACCAGTATCTCTAAATTCTTGCCTCTCCCAACACTTCCCAAGAGTGACATAAACAGTTGTAAATTTTCATATATTTCTGTAACCCAACTGTTAAGAGG